>NC_035109.1:125019248-125323864 GCF_002204515.2 Aedes aegypti | reverse complement strand
TTTCGTTTATTAATTAAACATGGTATCAACAACAAACAAAAGGAAGGGTGAATCTCTGAATTCACTACTTCCTTCCAAAAAAGTGGGTTTTAAAACTGTCACTACACGTGGCTAGAATGGAAGAAAGGACGCTTCCCCGGAATGCGAACTTTCTTCCAAGGGTGAAATGAATAATTGTATCGAAATGAGCAATCAGTTCGAAGCTCTAGACAAATTTTCCGAACACCAAATCGAAGCAGCTTCTAGCCCAGGCTCTTTGATTTAAGTGAGGAAGCAAAGAGTGCCGCCTATCGTGGTCAGTTGTTCCGAATTTGGGGGATTTAGGCAGGAGATCTTGAACTCCATTAGGGGAATCAAGGTTTCCTTCCAAATCGCAAAGAAAGGAGACTGTCGCGTTTTGCCGGAAACTCTTGAAGATTGCGAACTTCTTCTCAAACATCTGTTTTACTTATGATGACAGAGCTGAACGTTTGTTCGAAGTCGTCTTGAAAGATCTCTCATAAGTCACCTGAAGTTATTAAAAATGAAATACCACAAAGTTCGTATGATCAAATTGCGGGGGCCATGATTAGTCGAACTTTTGGGATTCACAAATTTATTTTATTCCGGTGAGTAGCTGTTCAAATCTTTTAATTTAGAATAGATCTATCCAAGGAAAATCCTATTCCGATATTGAAGCAGGAATGTAAACTCCTCCCCTTTTCATACTACAAGTAACCATTCTTATTGTTTTAAATCACAGGAAACTTTGTTGTTTATCATAATAATCGACTTGATGGGACATGTGGGGGAGTTTTCATAGGCGATGAAACATCAACTTTTTTCGTCATTTGAAACTAAAGTTTTTGAAACTTTAGGTGTTTCTGTTGAAACACAGCTTGATAAATATACTTTCAAAGCTATCTATTTGCCTTTACAATGCTCTGGCCAGAAAGTTAATTTGCTCTAAACTGACTTGCGAAAATTGACTCGCTATAAGACATTTTTTGTGATTGGTGACTTTAATGCTAAACATCGCCCATGGAATAGTTCGCAAAGTAATTGCAAAAGCAAAATTTTATTTGATGAGTGCTTTTTAGGATATTTCTCAATTCAATACCCTGATAGCCCTACTTGTTTATCCTCTTCTAGAAACCCTTCTACGATTGATTTGGTCTTGGTCGACTGTATTCGATTTGTAGCCAACCGGTTACTCACGCTGATTTTGATTCTGATCATGTCCCTGTCACATTTCAAATATTCCATGAAGCGATTCTCAATCCTATACATTCAATTATTTAGGAGCCGACAGGGGTACATATGGAACATATATCGATACTAATCTCAATGTTAACATTTCTTTGCAAACCAAAATTAATGTTGATAATACTTTAACAAATTCCATTGTTTAAGCAAGGGGCATTGTAATACCAAAATGTGAAATAAAATTCGATATTATATATTGATTATAGACGATGATCATGAGGGAAGGCTATTTCAACGCACTCCCGATCCTGCTATGCCAGAATCTGCAAAAAGATATGAAAAAACTTTTAACTCAGTTATAAAACAAAAATTTGGAAAATCATATTTCTCAATAAAGCCATAGATTTAAGCCCTTATGGAAATTATCTAAATATTTTAAAAAGCCTCAGAGGTCGATTCCAGCACTGAAAAAGAAAACAAATTATTACTTACATATTACAAAATACCTAGAAAACATTCTATGCAGTTTTATTCAGATTTCTATTTGTGGTTGTAGAACCATAAACCTTAACAACGAGGGACTCTTGGAAGCCCCAGAATTGAACACATGAAAATCCACAAACAAAAAATATTTACGAACCGATTTGTTTTAGAAAGCACATTATCATCGATAATCAGAACTAGTTCCAACAAACAATCTACCAAAGGCATGTCCTCGATTTACTGGCTGAGTTACCTTATTCTACGAACTATTTCTACCCACGAAACAATTCTCGCGGAACATTACTAAAGGACCTATGTACAAATGAGAGATTCTATCCTCTCTCGTTCTCTTTCGATTATAACAGTGGAATACTAAAGATTTTGGGAAGTTTTTCACTATAGATCGAAAGTCAATTTCCTTGACTAGCGTTTCATACAAAAAACGCAACAGAAGAGGTTAATGTGACACAGTTATTAATGAAAGAGAAATTAAACAAAGAGAGCCTCTCAATGTTAGATAGGTCCTTTAGTAATGTTCCGCGAGAATTTAGTTTACGAACCTATTATTTATTTCATCAATTGAGGTTTCAGAGTGAAAGTATGAAACAAATATTTTTTATTTAACAAAATAATAATTCCAAGCTCTTTTTAGGCGTTGCTGATAACGACAGTCCTTTAAGCTAACTGGCTAGTATAACGAATCTCCCAACCATAATTTCTCGGATTGATGCATAGTGCCCACATAAGATCGGTAAACTATCACGCTCTTCGCTCATCGGGTGGCACCTTCGTGTGGTTCACTATGTTATCATAGGACCCTTTGGCTCTGAGCAAAAACGAGAGAGCAACCATCCACCTTCTTGCATATCTAGTAGTATTTTTCTATACCCACTACACATTCAGCAACCGTGGTTCGCGTTTACCGCCTACCATCCGAAAGCTCCAACAGTGTTCTCCCAGCACACCTTTTGTGTGGAGCATCATCAGCAGCTCGCTCGCTCGATCGGAAACTACCTACCCAGAGAGGGAGAAAACCGTGAGCAACGTCCACGCGATGTCGTTGTTCGCCGATCGTGATCTCGCCGCTCAAGAAGGCTCCACTGCTGCTGCTGATGGGTTTCGGTAGGGGTATATGGTATGCGAAACAAACAATAAATCGGATTTCTAATACTGGTTATAACTAAACGAAATATGGAAATGTTTTTTGAAACTTGATGCGAGATTTGACAAAAGCCGACTCACAGTATAACACAGATTGTATCGGACATTTAATCTATACACATTCAACTCTTTTACCTTAGTATCTGTTCATAAACCTCGCGAGCTTTAAAAAAATTAGAGATAGGGATTTGACCAAAATTTTTTTTTTTTGTCATGGGAAATATAATACTATAAAGGAAAGTCCACACATTTGATCCATTTGGTTCACGGAGGTAGAAGAATATTAAGGTTTTTAGTCCCGTGATTTAACACTTCGCGGGTTTCTCGAGTTTCTTGGGACGCGGCATTGTGTACAAATCAGATACTGTCTTTATTTGTTAACCCTCTACCACCTAAAAGATTATGCAGTAAGTGGCCTCAACATACTTTGATTGGCATTAAGTGTGCTATTTAAAAGCGCTATGAAACTTATCGTACATTTTTTTGGCTATTCCAAGAACTTTCTTTAACATTCTCCTCTAAAAACACGTTACAGCTCGGAATAATTGGAACAGGGATGAAATTGTTAAAACCCGTTAATCTTTTCTTACCCCAATTTCAAACATACGTACTTCATTCCATCTTTTGTTTGTTTGGATTTAATAAAATTTGTTTTCTTATTAGATACATTGATTTCTTTAAATAAGGCCGTTACAAATATTTGCTCGACATTTTGCCCCAGCGGCTGATAGTCGAGGAAGGATAAAAAAAAACATTTGAAAAAAATATCAAAACTCATTTGATTTGTAAAAAATCTTCTGCAATCCTTAAGATTTTATTGAATGTTTTTTTAACAGCCCCTCAAATTTCTAAATTTGACCCAAATTTTTTAAAGGAGGGAGCTAAGCTTTTTTTATTACGAATGAGGACGATTTTTATAATGACAATCGCAAATTGGGATAATGTGCCCTAACGAGGCAATACTGCTAAATAAATATTGGCCCCGCGGTCCATAAAGTTCACAGAGAGCATGAAACAAGTAGGCGTAGAAGGGCAAAATACGCCCTACTTCATTTTCAAGGAATTGAGACTTCTTTTACACGTAAATATGATAAAATACCTTATATATCCATGAAAAAGAAATGTTGTGCAGCAAACAAACGAAGCCAATTCTTCATTGTTGTATTATAACAAAAACTTAAAACGAAAAATGACAGCAAATGGACCGTCTAAAGCTTAGCAAGTGATGAAATACTCCTAGGAAACATTTCTGAAACATTCTATAACTTTTTTCTATGATAGGGGCATTATTTCCGGGTGGTTCTGAAACATCAAGATTTCGACCGAACATTTTGTACCCTTTTCAGAAGCTACCTGGCAAGAGAAAGCTTTTGCACGCAGCTTTAATATAAAAAATACAGAAGTAATGAATTTGCCACTGCGATATAGAAGTTTTTATATATGAGGAATTTTACTTAGGAGAAATACAACAATATTCGTTTGAACTCTTAATGGCAAGAACTTCGAAGATAGTATCACTTGAAAACTCAATGATGGAAAAAATCTTAAGATTCGATTGTTTGCACTTCCATTGGACGGCAAATTTTACCTGGCCAGCTAGACACCGTAGATTATTATGAATTCCTTGTTGAACACGACTGTTAGCATACGATTCTTTCAAGCAATCTCAAAGCTAGACAATATTTGTGATTTTTTACAGTGATTGCACAATCTTCATTTTTTTCAAAAATATCGATTCTATCAAACATATTGCTTCAAACATCATGGTATTATAAAAAAAAAACTTTCAATTGGCTACAATCTTCAATCTTTTATTACATCACCTAGTGATCCATACGGTAACTACTATGTAGCTGCGTTTCTTTGTTGTCAATAAAATTCCTACAAGCTGACGTATTTCAAAAAAAGCTCTCTTCATCCAAGTTCTTCTTGCCCACGCATTGGAGTCTCAACACATTATTTCATGAGTTTCATAAAAGGACTTGTTGCAACATTGCTCCATATTCCTATTCCATGGAGTTCTTAAAAAATGTGTATTCGACTAAGAATTTTCGATTGCTTTGGAGATACAACCAATGGTTCTTAAGACTGGATTCGAGATTTTTTCAAGAATCTTTTTCTCAAACTGCATCAAGTGATGTCATAGAGATATTTCGTCGGACTGTACATCTGGTAACTAAATTATGATTATGTTATTGGTGTTCCATGAATACCATGCAAGATTCATCTAATTTTTTTAGAGATGTCCCTTAACGAACGTCTAAAAATGTTACAATTTCCATCAGAAATTCTCCCGTTTATACTTTCTAAGAATCTTTCAAAATTAAATCGAAAATAACTCTTAGAATTCTCACAGTTCACCAGAGCTTCACAAAACAATTCTCTAAGAATGATTTCAAGAACTTCTCCGAAAATGATCCAATGGTTACCACAAGAGTATTCCTCAAAATACTTTTTCATCCATTCATTTGTCTAGGAAAATCCTCTAGAATTACTTTGATTTTTTTTAGAAACACATTCTGCTGGTAAAATTGATGATTTTTTTTTAAATTATGTTTAAGTATCGTTGAAAGAATCCCTGTTTGAATACTTTAGGGACATCCAGACATGACGCTAGTAAAACTATTTGCATTGAGTTTTATATACGGGTTTGCTAGAATTACAGACGGAAAATCAGCAATACTTGAAGATGAAGAGGCACTTGTTGTTTTAGATGAATGGAAAATAAAAAAAAACAACCAGGATCAGTCTCTAAAAGACTTTTTTGAAGAAAATCATTTAACATTTATCAAGAAAATGAAATGGTACAAATGTTAAATTCCTTAAAAATAGCAAATAGCAGTAGGGTCTTTAAATGTTTGATGAAATCTTGTTTTTATTAAATAACACAAAAAAGCGTACAGTAGCAAGACTACTTTGGCAAATTTTTCCTCTCAAATGATGGCTATATAATGGAACTTTGAACTTTAATTTAAAAAATTGGTCCAAAATTGAACCTTGACACTATCATTCGTGTTTGACGTTCACTTAATCGACAAAAACGCCACAGGTGTACAACTTTTTAACACTGGGGTTGTTCTTATATGACATTTTGGAAGGGATACGGTAAACAAAACACACACAAAAATTTAGTAAAAATCAAGAGATGTGAGAAAATCTCAAAAACCGGAAAAATGTGTTCGAACTTACACCAACGAAAAACATTTAAAAATTGTAAGAACATGTGTTTCTGGCCAAGCAAGAGCGTTTGGTACCAAACGAGCAAAAAGGTTTTAAAGTTACAAGTTCTGAACAGGGTCGTCATAACCATAGATTCGAAACATTCGATTTTGATTCCCGCATGGTTTAAACCTTATATGAATCTCGGTCGCGTCAAACCTACTACGAAGGGGACAGGAAACCCCAACACTCACGTGAGCTATGTCGTTCCCACGTAGATGCCGATTTTGAGGGGCAGCCCCAACAATCGGGGGAAACCATACATCACCCTATTAATTTCGCAGCTTGTTAAATGAACCACCTAGTAAACGTGGTCAAAAACCCACCCAAGGGTTAGTCATTTTAAATCAAAGAACCGGGTTTCTCCTCAAAGGGTTCGCACTTTTCGTTGTCTTTGTCTTTCGGATTCGGTCAAAAACTCGAACCGGGAGCCAATCGAAAATGATTGGCATTGCATCCCGCTGCCTTCCCAACAACCCAAATCTCCGCACAACGCATTCGATGCTGCTCGGGAACGGTGGCGTGCGATGGTTGGCAAAGCGATTTATAAACTAATTAGTAACCTGAGGAATGGCATCGTTCTTTGTGACAGCAAAATTAGATTCAAAACGTGCGATCCATGCCCAACCGGTAGGGTTTGCGAAGGCATGTTTTCTTCAGTTGATAAGGGAAACAAAATTGGAATTAAAGAAATTTCATAGTTTTAGACTTTTAATGCTAAATAAAATAATGATTTTTTTGTCAAATGAATTGCTAGTTATTTTGTGCGAAATTTACCTGTAATATTCAAGTTTGGCCTAGTTGATTTATATTACTTACTGAAAACCGTTAAAATATCACATAACCCTCATCATCTGGAACATCTGGTAACGCTGTAAAGCTCGACTTGGAGCTAAAGGCGTAGATATGTGTTGACTGTTTTTTTACGGAGACAGCTGTTTAGGCGGATGACATAAACGCTCCGCTGGGAGGCCGTTCGGTCTGTAAATCGACGTGTCGTCGCTCGCCATTTCTCCATTTTAACTGCGCTTAATATATCTGGCACCATATCGAGAATTTACATATGGCTGGTTGTAGGACCCACCTACGATGCACCCAGGACGATGAACTGCTCCTGCCTCTATTCGACAAAACAATATTCGGAATTCGAAAGCCAAAAGAGGTCCGCGTTACTGTAAAGATATGCATGGGCAATTTCTGCCGGTTTAACGTTTACAGTTGACATTAAATTGCTTAATCAGCCATACACCGATTTTCATAACGAAACATTTTTGGCGCCGGGTTTGCGTTGGAGCGAATTGGCAAAAGGCTGGTTCACAATGTTTGCTATGAACTTGCAATGCAATGGGCAACGGGACTGATAGTTTTGAAATAAGAACTTTGTTAACGGCTTTCAAAATCGTAAACTTGCAAGGTTATTTTCAAGCTGGGTTGTCCTCCCAAGGCAGCATTTGGGGACTAATATATAGTGATATTACACATCTTGACATACCCATTGAGTTATTTATGGAATGCTTCAAACAATCTTTGTTTGGACGGATGGGGACACAGGCCTCTTCCGCAGAAGAAAAATTTTTTGAAAATCCGAGTAGACATGTTGTAGACGTTGAGAGGGCTACAATAAATTGGTCAAAGAGAATGTAAGCTAAATAGCTAGGCAATAGCGCTTATAAAAAAACACCACCACTCTGTTCCGTTGGAAGGTTTTCCACCAGGAAAATTCTTACTTAAGTACTGAACAACTCAATGCCCTCTCATTCTAAGCAAAGTTGAAACCAGGTCTAACCATGGTATGTGTGCATTAAAGCACCCTTATGCATTCAACCATTTCCACTTCACCCGCTGCTGTATCGATCCCACCGGCTTGGGAAATCAATTCGTTAAATGTTCTTTGCCCCAAAATTACCCGGGATTATCGTATTATACAAACGGTCTCATCGCATAACTGGCCTGCTTCTTCGGTTGAACCCCCCCATCCTCCTCGTTACCGTGGTCATAAATACATTGATTTTTAAATGATCCAAACCGTTTTCAGATCGGCCGTTGTTGTCCCGAATAGCAGAAACGGACGGCAAAAACGGCAATCGCGAGGGATGGATGTATGGGCGATTAGTTTGGCCACAATAATGAAAGCCAATTATATGGGCAGGGTAAGAAAATTAGAAAAAGAAACTCCTTGTGCAAGTTGTTACCTTTTTTCATCATCCGCCGATGTCGTCCGCAACATGGATCATATTTCAGGAAAATTGAAGACTCAAAGACCTCCTTAAACGGGGTCTTGGATGGACGATTCCAGTGCATGTTGTTGTTTCAGGAAAACTATATTCATTGTTCTCTTGTTTATATTTCTAAACAAATATTTTGGCAAGTACAGAAGTGTAGTTAAAGGCTAAGTTTATTACTATTTCAAAAATTTTCTTCAAACTCGGCTCTGAAGATACTTATATTTTTTCTGTAATTACACACAAACCTCTGTTGGAACTATCGCGTTAAAAGGCGTTAGAGCATGATTTAGAATAACTATTAAATATTTTTAAACTATCGGGCAACTTTCAATAGTCATTACACGATTCGTCGTTAAAATTTCAATATTTTGTTGAAGGGCCTAAATTGTGGTATTATTATAAGAACCTCAATGGGGAGAACTGGTTCGGGTCTAAACAATTGGCGTTGGAAAAAGGGGAAGAAGCAGGAGGGGGGCAGAAAATAGGTTCTGCCAAAAAATATACTGTTCAAAATGTTTCTGCATGAAGCAACAATATTTACTTGCATTAATGATTTCCCAATCATTTTGAAGGGGTATGCTCTACTTAAAAGGAGTTCCGATTAAAGATATTCCTTATGAAGGAATCTCACTAAAGATATCCATTACATAACTACAAATCAATAATGTGTCCGACAAAAAATTAAATTGCAAAAATCAAGCAAAAATATATAAAAGGAATTTTCGTTAGAAATATATCAAGCACGAATTTTCAATCGTTCTCAGTAGGGGGCTGGAATTATTCATAACCCCAAACTCTTTTCAAAGCGTATTGTTAATTCTGGCTAATTTTTTGCATATCGGATCGCAGACAATGGGAACGTTGCATAGATACGCACTGGACTGTACCCATTATTTTTTTCGAAAGTTACTCAAAACCACCAAATTGAGGTTATTTTTCTGAATTCAAAATTCCAATAAATAGGGATAACCTCAATTTTGAAACCTAAATAATTCAAGATTCAAAGAGGTGGCGCCAAGCGCTTTGAAGGTGGAAATATTCAAAGTTATGAAATATGACCTTCAGTAAGTTCTTCATATTAGTTTGTTTTTTTAATCAGAATTTTCAAATCCTCTCTTAGCATCATTCTCCTTCAAAAATTAAGATTTACTGAAAATTGTCGGAATACTTATTGTCCATCAAAATCAAAAATAGTCTAGTTGTCAACAAAAGTAGTTCCTCTCAAGCAAATTTTTTCTCTCTTTATCAAAAAAAACCATGAATTCTTTGTTTGACCAAAAAACTTCCGTGGAATACTCAACGGATTTTTCTGAATATCTTTAACCCATGCTTTGAAGGAGTGTTGGAAATACGTCAAAGTATTAAATGTTGATTATTGAACTTAAGATATGTAATGCCAAACTTACCCAAAAAAACATAATTTTTTCAACGCAAAATACTAATATTTTTTAAAGTTTTTGTCAGTTTAAATCAACGTTTAATACTTTCAAACCGAAAACTGAGTTTTTCTCATGTTGTTAAAACCTCAATAAAAGGACTTTAAAGAATTTTTTCATAATTTTTATAACAAAACCTTTTTTTTTTTACATTTTAACAATAACAAGAGGGGCCTCTTTTTACTTTGTTTATATAATATTGCATATTAAAAACACTTTGAAAAAATACTTAAATTCCGGACCAAAAAAATTAAAAAACACATTTTTAATTTAAATATATGTTGTATAAAACCAGATTGAAACAAACTAAAATAAGCTTCGGAAACCTACTTTTAAACTAAGACTGTGTTATTGTTTTAAGGACCAAAATTAATTGCTTATAATGCAAACTTTTCATTAAAATTATAGAGGAAGGCTAAGAGATTTGAAATTAAGTTTAGAAAAATAAAACAATGTCATGAAGGTCATTAATTTCATCAACTGAAAATTCACCTTCAAGGTCACTGGCGCCACCTCTGAATTTTATTTATTTTTTTGCCTAAATTCTAAAAATTACATTTTTCCAAGGACAGGGATTCTCAAAAACAAAAAATTTCCTTTTAAAAATTCCTTGAATAACAGATTTATTTAGAACTTTTTCACGAAGTTTGTTAAAGTTTCCACGTTAGCCAGAATATACAGCGTGGAAGGGGAAAAGGGTCATTAAAAGAATTGCATAAAAAATTGTAAGGATGTTCTTATTATCCCTGCAAAATAAAAAAATTTTAAAATAATTGTTTAATCTGGTTCCACCAGCTAATCGGGGGAAAGGTTCTCTCTATATCTGTCTTCTACGACAGCCAGCATTTCATAGCTCAGAATCCCGTAGGTATCCGAAAACAAGTGAAAAAGGTACACCGGACGTTCATAAGGATATCAATGGAGATAGGTAACATGAAATCAAACTTCATGATTTCCTCGCTCGCCAACTTTTATTAATCCCTGCCAATTAATGAAAACAATAAAAAATATATTAAAATTCTGTCCACCGTACCGGGGAAGCTCTCTTCTCTCTGCTTCTTACGGGCACCAGTAATTTAATATGCTCCAAAAAATCCCGTAGGTTACGAAACAAGTGAAAGGTTACCAGAGGTCATAAGGGGAATATACATGAGTTCTGGGGAATCCAACAATATTTTCTTAAACATATTTTTGAGGTGCTTCCCTGGAAAACAATGTTTTATTGTCATTCATAAGGAGTTTCAAGTCTATTCCTAAAACTTATTATCTTTCCGTTGTTTCGACAGATTTTTTTAAAGGAACCCAATACAAAAAAAACCTTTTCACACTTCAAAAGAAAAAACACTTTAAAAAATCTAACAAAACCCGAAGGAAATTCTAGAGTTGCAAATTGATTAAATATTTTTCCTCCCAAGGTTTCCTGCAAAGAACCTTAACTGACTAATCTATCACCATTGAAGACACTTTGGCAATCGTTCTTGCAATGACGTCAATATTTTTCGTCGCCATTTTCTACAGTTCTTCACAACAATCTTAACAGAATATTGTTCTCCTCCCAAAAAAAGTTTAAATTGGAATTTCTGCAAGTAGGAGCCAAAAAAAAATCTGTCTCTACATAAATCTGTTTACCTATACGTTTACCATTGTTATTCAAAAGGTTCAGCCAAAAACGCTTTCTTCGTAAAAATGTTAAAAATACCAAATATTGCAATAAAATCCGCATATCTTAATCGCTTTTTTAATGCCCAATGATTACATACTAACACAAAGAACTTTAGGAAAAAGAAAAGATTTTTTTATTGTGAACCACTTCACACCTTTCGAAAAGGGGGGAACTTTTGTCCAAAAAAAACTTTATTAAATTTCTAAACTTTTCCGACACGAAATTTTGTATTTAAATTTTGACGGCGAATGTTTATATATCTAAATTTTTCTTAACAAGTTACCTTTCAATATTTTCATGTGTTATTTAGATTTTTGAATATAAATTTGATATGGTATGAAGGATTTGTGAATAATTTTAAAGCACTCCCATACAATAATAAATAAACGACTACTGGAAAAAACACATTCTAAATCCAAATTGAATGCCTGATAAAACTTTCTGGGAATATTTTATGAGAAGTTCTCAAATAAATTGCAATTAATCTCTTAGCAAAACTTTGGGGATTTTTTTCAATGCGTTCAAAGAAAGAAAACTCTGGGTGTTTTAATCTTCTGTGATGCTGTTCGAATGATACGTGAGGACTGACCATTAGCAGGGGATAACAATATATTATAATTCCTTTAAAGAAAGTTCCCTTAACAAATTGCTTTGGAACATTTTGAGTATTTTCGCGCGATTTTTTTTTAACATTTGGTCGGGCGTTAAGTCAGAGGGGACCCAAGTACAAAACTTGGAAAATTTTGGATTTATTTGTTTCACTAGATGCGTAAATTACCTTACCTTTCCGTTAACTTATGATTAATTTGATGGATGCTGTAAACTGCGAGAGATATCTGTAATAAATTTTCTTGGATTGATCTCAATAATAATCGAATAAAAGTGTGCAGTCAGAGTGGACCAACGTGTATACTTATTATATAGCAGCGAAAATGATCAGCACTCTTGGAGGATATGTGAGGAATTGAAATAACATTTCAAGAGATGTGTCAAATTTTTCGGACATCTGAATGATTCTTCTACTTTATCCTCTTTCAATACCATTTCAGAATGTACTGATTTCGATGTAATTTTATTTGATTTTGACCATTACCCATATTCGGGTGGGATGGTCGAATATTGCAAAATAATTTCTTGTGCAGATCAGAGCGGACCAATGTGTGAAAAAGCGTAATATATAACTAAATTTTATTGCATAATTTTTTGAAAGTCAATTTTAGAGTCCGAAAAGATGTTTATGGTGTTCTATTGGTGTAATAGTAAGCTTGTCCTGGACGCGCCTTATGAACCAGCATACTTTGGTCGTACTCAAGATTTTCACCTATGGTCCACTCCTGACTTGAACGATATTTGAATATTGTGGCTTCCCATGCCCTGAATCTGCGAAAAACCTTAATTTTAAAGCTATCTGTAATGCCACTTGATTTCGGTAATTCGACTTATATGGATCCAGTGATGATAGACTCACACTCAAAAATATCATCAATACGCTCTCCCTGAGGAGCAAACTCATAAGAGATCTCTGCTTCGCAAATCTCACGCTTGAAGATTTTGAATGCCAAATCAACTTCTATTATACTCAAAACCGTTAAAAAATGAATTCAGTCGCAACAAACCCGGCAAAAAACTCGTGAAACCGAATGTTGTTGTTTACGTTGTAGAAAAGGAATAACATTAATTACCAGACTAACAGAAATTATTGCCGTGTGTGGAGTAAAACTGTGGGATAAACGACGGCAATGAGTTAAAAAGGTGAGCCAACTCATCCTGATTTTGTTGAACTCCTGGAGTTGCAATCGATTGACAACCTCCGCTTGACAAAATCTCAAGCGTGAGTTGTGTGAGAAATTTAGTTTTTCACAACACTGTATGGACTCATTCGAAGTATTTACGATACTGTGTGATATCTGTTTCTTTAGAGTATATGCGCCACATTTGAAACCATGCAAGCAATAATGATTGTTATTTCCAATAAATGTTCATGTCAGAGTGAACCAACTCACCTCGAACGATGCTCTTGGTACATCAGAGTGGACCAAGTACACATATATGCATCAAAAATCGATTCTATTAGAGGTTTGGATAATGATTTTTTCATGATTATCACTTCACATTATATGTTATCGAAAGTAAGCCACAAAGGGGCAGAAATATTGAACCAAAATTTAAACGAGTTCAAAAATTACAGAGCTTAGACTTTAAACCCAACCTTTCTCCTCAAAATATCAAAAATGTCACTTGGTCCACTCAGACTTAACGCCGGACCATTTCAGTTAAAACATTTCCGCTTATGGAACATTAATGCGTCAATAAATATGCACAATTTTTAAAATTGTGTTAGGTAGATAAATTTTAGAATATTATTTTCCACACCGAGTTTTCACGTTAGTTTTATGGAAGAACAGAACTTCTCTGAGAAATCAGTAGAATATTTTCCCAATTGAATCAGTTTAATTGCTTTTGAAAATCTTGTTGAAACACCCCCCACCGTTAGTGGCCAATTACTTAGAGGTAGAGCTGAGAAGAATCAACAAAGTTTTTTTTTTTTCAATGAAGTCCTGGATAATTTTGCTGGGTGTTTAGTCAAGCAGTTTTCTGAAAGTTCCGAGAGCGCTTTCTGAAAGATGTGTTACATGAAAACCTGTCTTGCAGGGGGTCCGCAACATATCCGAACAGCAAAATATTTGGAAGATGATGTCGCTTTGAAATTCAATGAAAAATCAATGTGCTATGACCTTTTATTTATATTATCTATTATGTACACAAAAATATATAACTATTAAAAAAATTTCGAAATAATTGCTTGTTACTGGGAGATAACGGCAAAATTTAGATTTCTTCTCGGACGTTTTTCCTGAGGGCCGCTAGTCATACTGGAGATGTGGTTGATCTAACTTAACCTAAAAAAGAGATGAATCCAAATATGCCTATTTTATTTTGAATAATCTAAGGTTATCGGCTTCAAGTCAGACTGGAAATGAGAAATGTAAACGGTTTCAAAACCCATTGAGTTAATGGACCAATTCTCGTCCGTCAAAAGCTGCGAAAACAGCTCCCTTTAAAGGACATCCTTCGAATCACATTGCGTTGGTTGGCAATTATTTGAAACTCGAAATGTGTAACTTACTCTTGCTTAGAATATCACATAAGCCAATGTTAAAACCATGCAAAATTATCGTATACGAGCCAATTCTTCTAAAGTTTGCCACGGGATAATTTGCGGCAACCCTTGTAGAATCTTTAGGAAAAACCTGAACGTAACCAAAAAACTTATGTTAGTAGAAGAAATCCCAAGCAAATTGTTAAGGTACTAAATAATGATATTTCAAACTAACAGTTGGAATTTAGGTAGATAAGATTTTCTAAATCACATCTCTGGCAAATTATTTAATACTATGTCTTGAGCAATTAGATAAAAAATTTCCGAAAAAAATCTGGTGAGATCAGAAGGTCTACAGAAACTGAAAAGAAATGATTGAATGACTAATACTTACTAATCCTGGCAATGAATTTCCCGTGGATTTCTCAGGGAACTCATTGATAACTGACAAAGATGTTCTGGTGATGCACGAAAAAGTAGCCGGATATAAATTTAATGAAGAAACCACCTAGTGAATATCTCAGATGTAAATCTGTCCAAAAGCACATGCGTTGAATATCGTACCTGGAAAGTTCGATTGAAGAATTAAAATAAAGAGATAACCTCATGAGATCTTGTTAGACAATCGTGAAGGATTTTTTTATGGGATTAAACATAGAATTGACAGTAGAAAAAAACCATGATAACAAAGAAGTAGAACGCGATATGAGAAAAAAAAAATCACAAACAATTATAATCAAATACAAATCATTGCTAGCTACCGAAAAAGTTTGTGAAAATCCCCGATTGTTTTGACCGCATGCTCTGTACAAACCAAGAATTTTGGCAAGGCCCCCTAGGCCCCTTCAGAAAAAATCCAAGCTAATGGTTATAATTGATGTGAAAGTTCATAGTAAGACCAGACATGTTGCACGAATTGGTCTCTATTTGATTTGAAGCATCGATCAGAAGTAAACGAAGATAAAGCATCTTTAGCACGTATCGGTTCCATGATCGCAATAACTTTGGAAGTGATGGGATTTTGCCGTCCGATAGACTCAACCTGAAAATTTCTCACACCAAAATACTTCTTCCCGCATGTTTTGCCATGTATTCGATGGCGTCGTAGCTAAACAAAATCAAGCTATAACGCGACATGTAACGCACACGTTGGATTGTGCATTAATCAGCAAGATGTGTGCTTCTGCTAATCTGCCATATAAAAATACGATGTGAGCTATGCATTTCCCCACGTTACCATTTGCAACGCCAATTCTATTGTCAACAAAAATGAACAATAACAAGCTTGATGAAAAAAAAGACAGCAGCAACGAGAGCCCCCAAAGAGAGAGAGTGATGATCAAAACTATTTTTTTTTGGGTAAGTGAGTTATTTTAGTGAAGATATCAAATACTGCATAACATTCTATAGCAATATAGTAAGTTAACCTTAAAATTATACACCAAAAGACAAATTGAAGCACCCGATTCCCTGTAGTTGCCCAAAATCTTTTATGTCTCATAAGTAAATCTAGAATGCCGGTGTAAGTGTCACTGGCGATCTGTCAAACTTGTGGTACCTTGTTGTACTCAACCGAGGGACCAAATGCAGTACAAAAGTGGTTACACAATCTGAGCCCGAGTGTGACGGACCTGTTATAACCAATTTGTTGTTGACTAAATAATAAGATATCAAGTAAAAATTTGTTAGGCGCCCAGATAGCTCTAGCGGTAAACGCGAACAGCTTTTCAGCAAGACTAAGCTAAAGATCCAATCCCACAAATAACAATTGTTTGTAATATTGTTACAATAATTCACTACATATTCAAAAAAAACTGTTCGGTGTATGTTTTGATCTATGGCTTCACCTCAAAACCAATTGGTACGAAGGAGTACAAGTACATTTCGGATTAATTTCTCTAATATTGACGGGCTAACACGCCAAAGACCCTCAAAAAAATTTTATTTTTTTTTCCTGAATTGTCCCATTGTGCGTCGCCGCCAAACTGGGCGATGCAGCACAGGAAAATGCAGAATCAACGGACTAGTGACGTTTGGCGGAAGATTCCCGAAGAAACAAATTGGCCCATTATTCCCTTGTTCTGTTTTTGTTTCTGGGGTTATTTTTTCCCCACTGCCTGGATCTGGAATGGATGATGGTCGGTACATATTTTGAGGAGCAAAGTTTCAGCATAATGCAGAATGCCAAAACCGGTTGCACGAACCCCCTGACTGACTGATGCTATTTTTGGAAACTCACCGTCCGAGAACAACTGCTCATCACGTGCAGCGAGTGGAGGCTGGTTTTGTGATTTGGCGAGTCGCTTCAACCCGGGTGTGGAAAATAGCCGGCCAGAGACACTGTATATTACCGGACGCTCTGTTTGCTTGGCGATATTTTGTTGACATGTGAGCGGAACTGGTTTTCGATTGCGAGGGAACTTTCTGCTTTTGATTGGTCGGAAATTGATAAATCTTTGGATTTTTTATTGCGTGTCAAATTAGAATACGTATGATGACCCAGCTTAGAACACGTGCTTAACTGGATTAAATATGACGAATTTATCGTCTTTTGATAGTGACTGGTATGTTGAAAATCGAACATGGTACAATGTTGATATAATAGAACATTAAAAGTGCGCATCGCACCTTCGTGCTGTGCGTCACACGAATTCTCTCTGCTCTTGAGAGTTTTCTTAAAAACAACCTAAAGCAATTAAAACAGTACTTTTCAGTGCTAAAATTAAAAACGCGTACTTTCAGTGCTACTCAAAACAGTACTTTTTGGTGCTATTTTTCTACTATTGATCTCTTTACGATCCTTGTTTGAACCCGTTCGCTTCGTTTTTCGTTGGACCCGTTGCGAAAGCTAGCAGTGGTAATCCTTCTTGGACACCGTCTTGGAAAAAACCTCTCGAAGGTCATGTCTTCTTTCGTTTATTAATTAAACATGGTATCAACAACAAACAAAAGGAAGGGTGAATCTCTGAATTCACTACTTCCTTCCAAAAAAGTGGGTTTTAAAACTGTCACTACACGTGGCTAGAAGGAAGAAAGGACGCTTCCCGAATCGCGAACTTTCTTCAAGGGTGAAATGAAATAATTGTATCGAAAGAGCAATCAGTTCGAAGCTCTAGACAATATTTTCCGAACACCAAATCGAAGCAGCTTCTAGCCCAGACTCTTGATTTAAAGTGAGAAGCAAAGAGTGCCGCCTATCCGTGGTCAGTTGTCCGATTGGGGATTTAGGCAGAGAATCTTGAACTCCATTAGCGGAATCAAGGTTTCCTTCCAAATCGCAAGAAAGGAGACTGTCGCGTTTTGCCGGAAACTCTGAAGATTGCGAACTTCTTCTCAAACATCTGTTTTAATTATGATGACAGAGCTGAACGTTTGTTCGAAGTCGTCTTGAAGATCTCTCATAAGTCACCTGAAGTTATTAAAAATGAAATACCAACAAAGTTCGTATGATCAAATTGCGGGGCCATGATTAGTCGACACTTTTGGATTCACAAATTTATTTTATTCCGGTGAGTAGCTGTTCAAATCTTTAATTTAGAATAGATCTATCCAAGGAAATCCTATTCCGATATTGAAGCAGAATGTAAACTCCTCCCTTTTCATACTACAAGTAACCATTCTTATTGTTTAAAATCACAGGAAACTTTGTTGTTTATCATAATAATCGACTTGATGGACATGTGGGGGAGTTTCATAGGCGATGAAACATCAACTTTTTCGTCATTTGAAACTAAGTTTTGAAACTTTAGGTGTTTCTGTTGAAACACAGCTTGATAAATATTATCTTTCAAAGCTATCTATTTGCCTTTACCAATGCTCTGGCCAGAAAAGTTAATTTGCTCTAAACGACTTGCGAAAATCTGACTCGCCATAGACGACATTTTTTGTGATTGGTGACTTTAATGCTAAACATCGCCCATGGAATAGTTCGCAAAGTAATTGCAAAAGCAAAATTTTATTTGATGAGTGCTTTTTAGGATTTCTCAATTCAATCCCTGATAGCCCTACTTGTTTATCTCTTCTAGAAACCCTTCTACGATTGATTTGGTCTTGGTCGACTGTATTCGATTTGTAGCCAACCGGTTACTCACGCTGATTTTGATTCTGATCATGTCCCTGTCACATTTCAAATATTCCATGAAGCGATTCTCAATCCTATACATTCAATTATTTAGGAGCCGACAGGGTACATATGGAACATATATCGATACTAATCTCAATGTTAAATTTCTTTGCAAACCAAAATTAATGTTGATAATACTTTAACAAATTCCATTGTTTAAGCAAGGGGCATTGTAATACCAAATGTGAAATAAAATTCGATATTATATATTGATTATAGACGATGATCATCAGGGAAGGCTATTTCAACGCCACTCCCGATCCTGCTATGCAGAATCTGCAAAAAGATATGAAAAACTTTTAACTCAGTTATAAAACAAAAATTTGGAAATCATATTTCTCAATAAAGCCATAGATTTAAGCCCTTCATGGAAATTATCTAAATATTTTTAAAAAGCCTCAAGGTCGATTCCAGCACTGAAAAAGAAAAACAAATTATTACTTACATATTACAAAATACCTAGAAAAACATTCTATGCAGTTTTATTCAGATTTCTATTTGTGGTTGTAGAACCATAAACGCTTAAAACGAGGGACTCTTGGAAGCCCCAGAATTGAACCATGAAAATCCACAAACAAAAATATTTACGACCACCGATTTGTTTTAGAGCACATTATCATCGATAATCAGAACTAGTCCAACAAACATCTACCAAAGGCATGTCCTCGATTTACGGCTGAGTCCTTATTCTCGAACATTAGCTGCACCGAGATTCCTTTCTACGACTTATTTTCCACGAAACAATTCTCGCGGAACATTACTAAAGGACCTATGTGACAAATGAGAGATTCTCATCCTCTCTGTTCTCTCTTCTCGATTATAACAGTGGAATACTAAGAGATTTGGGAAGTTTTTCACTATAGTATCGAAAGTCAATTTCCTTGACTAGCGTTTCATCACAAAAACACGCAACAGAAGAGGTTAATGTGAACACAGTTATTAATGAAAGAGAAATTAACAAAGAGAGCCTCTCAATGTTAGATAGGTCCTTTGAGTAATGTTCGCGAGAATTTAGTTTACGAACCTATTATTTATTTCATCCATTGAGGTTTCAGAGTGAAAGTATGAAACAAATATTTCTTTATCGAATCTTAAACAAAATAATAATTCCAGCAGCTCTTTTTAGGCGTTGCTGGATAACGACAGTCCTTTAAGCTAACTGGTCTAGTATAACGAATCTCCCAACCATAATTTCTCGATTGATGCATAGTGCACCACATAAGTCGGTAAACTATCACGCCTCTTCGCTCATCGGGTGGCACCTTCGTTGTGGTTCACTATGTTATCATAGGACCCTTTGGCTCTGAGCAAAAACGAGAAGAGCACCATCCACCTTCTGCATATCTAGTAGATATTTTCTCTATACCACTACCACATTCAGCAACCGTGGTTTCGCGTTTACCGCCTACCCTCCGAAAGCTCCAACAGTGTTCTCCCAGCACACCTTTTGTGTGGAGCATCATCAGCAAGCTCGCTCGCTCATCGAGAAACTACCTACCCAGAGAGGGAGAGAAACCGTGAGCAACGTCCACGCGATGTCGTTGTTCGCCGATCGTGATCTCGCCGCTCAAGAAGGCTCCACTGCTGCTGCTGAGGGTTTCGGTAGGCGTAGTATTGGTATGCGAAACAAACAATAAATCGGATTTCTAAATACTGGTTATAACTAAACGAAATATGGAAATGTTTTTTGAAACTTGATGCGAGATTTGACAAAAGCCGACTCACGTATAACACAGATTGTATCGGACATTTAATCTAATACACATTCAACTCTTTTACCTTAGTATCTGTTCATAAACCTCGCGAGCTTTAAAAAATTAGAGATAGGGATTTGACCAAAATTTTTTTTTTTTTGTCATGGGAAATATATACTAATAAGGAAAGCCACACATTTGATCCATTTGGTTCACGGAGGTAGAAAATATTAAGGTTTTAGTCCCGTGATTTAACACTTCGCGGTTTCTCGAGTTTCTTGGGACGCGGCATTGTGTACAAATCAGATATGTCTTTATTTGTTAACCCTCTACCACCTAAAAGATTATGCAGTAAGTGGCCTCAACATACTTTGATTGGCATTAAGTGTGCTATTTAAAAGCGCTATGAAACTTATCGTACATTTTTTGGCTATTTCCAAGAACTTTCTTTAACATTTCTCTCTCTAAAAAACGTTACAGCGTCGGAATAATTGACACAGGGATGAAATTGTTAAAACCCGTTAATCTTTTCTTACCCCAATTTCAAACATACGTACTTCATTCCATCTTTGTTTGTTTGGATTTAATAAAATTTGTTTTCTATTAGGATACATTGATTTCTTTAAAAAGGCCGTTACAAAATATTTGCTCGACATTTTGCCCCAGCGGCTTATAGTCGATGGAAGGAATAAAAAAAAGAACATAAGCTGACCGAAATAAAATGAAATAGTTCAAAATCACCATTAAACATCTATAAACTAGAAAACATGGAATGTCTGTGGTGCCAACGAAACCTTCAGCATCCTTGGGATGAAATGTCTTTTGGTACCGACCTTATCAAATTCGCCCCAGTGATCAATTTGCCCCCGGATTACGGTACCGTGTTGATTCTAAGTGTCCGGATGCTTCAGATCTCGAACACCGGCTTTAAATCACCCAAAAAGTATTGTTTCGACAACTTTTATGCATGGAGCATGTAGACGACTTCATAATTATGGATTCTAGGCGGAAAACAGCAGAATCAGGTGAGTGAAGTAATTTTGCCAAAACTTTCCGTACCTTTCTGGCAGCTTTTCTGTAAGGCATACATTTGTGAATAAATTAGGAAAAATTATGAATATTATGAAATTTAGAGTTAAAGTGTCCGGATTTCGAATCAAGCCACATCTCATGTTTTTGCATATTTAAACGTTTTTTGCATAATAAATCGCTATTTGTATAAATAATGTAAAATATGCCAAAGAATGAACATTTTGGTTCATAATAAATCATAGAAACTTAAGAAAATATGTCTCATGAATTAAAAAAATGGTGCTTGAAGCTAACATGGTACTTAAGTGTCCGGATTTCGAGTCAAAACGGTACATATCAAACATTGTATGTTTCTATTATTCCACATATTTGGCTGATCTTATGGCAGAGGTTTTTACAATGTTTAGTCAATAATGGAATAATAAGTGCAAATAACTTTCCTCATGGTATAATAATTCTGAGCAAATTCTCAAATTCCTATACCATTTGAAGGGTGGAAAAAAAGCTAATGAAAGGCTTTTAATTTTCCAAGTTTAGTTCACCACAGTCTTTATATATAATATTTTATTCCATCGAGGATCTTTCCATCAAGGAAATTTTTCCGACTTCCCGGAGCATAGAGTATCTTCATGCTTCTCACACGATATACGAATGCAAAAACGATCAATTGACAAAAAGAGCTCTCAAATAATAACGGTGGGTGTGCTCATAAGAATACTTAGCTGAAATGCAGGCTTTGTCCCAATTGGGAAGTTATGTCAAAAAGTAGAAGAAGAAATAAAATATACAGGAGAAGGACGAGAATAATACGTGTGGAAATCAGATTTTTATGAACACTAGTCTTTAAATGGTGGTATGGTGAACTCGTGCACATCATGTCTGGAAGAATCTATATTTTCTCGAAATAAAGTCATAAGTTATACTCGGTTAGGTATCCGGAATTCAGAGACAAGAATCTGTTATCCGGAATTTATTTATTTCTATCAGGGGGCCGGCAATCGCCTGTATTATACCATTCGTTACTCATCAGTAGTGGGGTGAAACCTTTTCTATACACATTCGATACTGCCGCGTAGTTCCGCGTTGAGTGAGAGTTTTTCTCTGTCTATCGATGTTTACGTTTTCTTTTAGATCAATTAGTACTTTGTTGCATTCGATGATCAACGATTGCTCAGCACTGTTGACGTTGTTTTCTCGAGATAATTAACCCGTATAGGCCTGAGTGAAGGCAAAAATTCTAAAACCCTCACCACTCAGCAAATTCTTAATGGAATTCAAATGATTTTTTGTCAGTATACTGGCACACAATATCTAGTTTCTGGAAAGTGGACAGAGGAACGCGGATATATTCCTATGGTCGGTGTTATTCCGGTGGATCACTGGGTCAGGTCGGGTGAGAAGGGTACTGTGCGTTTGTGCCCCTGGAGGTAGGCAAATTCAAGACACGGATAATTTCCGGAATCGGTTATAATGTGGCCACTATATGACGGAATTTTAAGAAATTGCGTCAGTGTGAACCTTTTGAGAAACGATTGAATCGGATAACTATGAGTTTTGCATTTGATTAATTATACAAATGATCATTTTCGGGTCCCGGGACGCCTCAAACTCACGATAAAAAGGCAATTTGTAATCTGAACATCTGTGTCAAGCTTATGGGCTCGCATTTGAGTGCACAATTACGTTTGATTTCTACTTTTCAAGCATTGAAACGGTTTAGTATCCAAACGAATCCATAGCCGGTTCTTCCGGGCATTACGTCCGAATGGCCACATCCGGTATATTTAAAACGGTGCAAAACTCTTCATTTATAATGTTGAATATCAGATCTTAATGATTTATGCAAATAAAAATGGTTTGTCATTGCAAATAAATAAAAAGTAACTTGACATATCCCAAAAAATACCCCTTTTTTAACCCGACATGACCCAGAGACCCACCGGAATAACTCCGGCCACAGGAATATTTCCGAGTTCCTCTGGCCACTTTTAGAACTAGATATGTGGGCCAGTGAACTGACAAAATATCATTTGAATCGTATAGAATTCTCTGAGCGGTGAGGGTTTCAGTATTTTAGCTTTCACTCAGGCCTATACGGTTAAGAAAATTAACGGATTAGTATAATTGAGAATGGCATTATTTCCTAGTTAAAGATTCTACTTTCAGTGAGCGTAAGAGCAAAAAGGTTTTAAGTTACAAGTTCTGACAGGGTCGTCAAACATAATTGGCAACATTCGATTATGATTCCACCATGGTTTAACCTTGATATTGAATTCGGTCGCCCAAACCTACTACAAGGACAGGAAACCACACTCACGTGAGCTATTCGGTTTCCCACGAATGCCGATTTTGAGCAGCCACAATCGGAAACCATACATCACCCTATTAATTCGCAGCTTGTTAATGAAACCATAGTAAAGTGGCAAAAACCACAAGGTAGTCATTATAATCAGAAACGGGGTTCTCTCTCAGAATGGGTTCGCACTTTTCTGTTTTTTGTCTCGGATTCGTCAAAACTGACGGGAGCCATCGAAATGATTGCATTGCATCCCGCTGCTTCCCAACCCAATCCTCCGCACACGCATTCGGATGCTGCTCGGAACGTGGCGCTGATGGTGGCAGCGATTATAAACTAATTAGTACCTGGAGAATGGCATCGTTTTGTGAATCAGCAAAGATAGATCAGAACGTGCGATCCATGCCCACCGGGTGAGGGTATGCGATATGCATGTTTTCTTCATGTTGATAGGAAACAAAATGAATTTAAGAATCAGTAGTTTTAGACTTTAATGTAAAAATAAATAATATTTTTTGTCAAAGATTGATGCTAGTTATTGTGCGAAATTACGTAATATTCAATTTGCCTCATTGAATATTATACTGAACCGTTTTAAAATATCACATACCCTCATCATCTGGAACCATCTGGTAACGCTGTAGCTCGACTGGAGCTAAAGCGTAGATATGTGTTGACTGTTGTAATGACAGCTGTTAGCGGATGCAAAACGCTTCGCTGGGAGGGCGTCGTCTGTATCGACGTGTCGTCGCTCGCCATCTCCAATTTAACTGCGCTAATATTCTGGCACCCGATTCAGAAATACAAATTGGGCTGGTGTAGACACCTAGATGCACCCAGACGATGACTGCTCCTGCCTCTATTCGACAAAACAATATTCGAATTTCGAAAGCCAAAGAGTCGCGTACTGTAGATATGCATGGCATTTCTGCCGGGTTGAACGTTTACATGAATTAAATTGCTTACTCAGCATACACCGGATTTCATACGAAAACTTTTTTGGCGCCGTTGCGCTGGCGATTTGGCAAAGACTGGTTCAAAGTTTGCTAATGAACTTGCAATGCAATGGCAACGGGACTATAGTTTTGAAATAAGAATTTGTTAACGGCTTCAAATCGTAAACTTCAGGTTAGTTTTCAGAGCTGGTGTTCCTCAAGGCAGCATTTTGGGACTAATATTATAGAGTATTTACACATCTGACATACATGAGTTATTTATGGAATGTCAACAATCTTTGTTTGCGGATGACACAGGCCTCTCCGCAAAAGAATTTTTTTTGAAACTTCCGAGTAGACATGTTGTAACGTTGAGAGGGCTCCAATAAATTGGTCAGAAGAGATTGTAGCTAATAGCTATGCAAGCGCTTATAAAAACACCACTCTGTTCCAGTTGGGAAGGTTCACCAGAAAATTCTTACTTAAGCTACTGAACACTCAATGCCTCTCACTAAGCAAAGTTGAACCAGTCTACATGTATGTGTGCAGTAAAGCACCCATATGCATCAACCATTCACTCACCGCTGCTGATCGATCCCACGCCTTGGAATCAATCGGTAATGTTCTGCCCAATTACCCGATTATCGTATATCAAAACGGTCTCCATCCATACACTGCCTGCTTCTGTCGGTGAACCCCCCCATCCTCCTCGTTACCGTGGTCATAAATATTGATTTTTAAAATGGATCCAAACCGTTCAGATCGGCTTTGTCCCGATAGCAGAAACGGACGGCAAACGGCATCGAGGATGGATGTATGGGCGATTATGGGCCACAATAATGAAGCCAATAATGGCAGGGTAGGAAAATTAGTAAACTCCTGTGCAAGTTGTTACCCTTTTCATCATCGCCATTGTCGTCGCACTATGGGATCATTTCAGAAAATGAAGATCAAAACCTCTAAGGGGTCTTGGATGACATTCAGTGCATTGTTGTGTTCAGAAAATATATTCATTTGTTCTTGTTTATATTTCTAACAAATAGTTTTGTGCAAGTACAAGTGTAGTTAGCTAAGTTATACTATTTCAAATTTCTTCAACTCTGCTGAAGATACTTATATTTTTTCTGAATACACAAACTCTGTTGAACTATGCGTTAAAGCGGTAGAGCTGATTTAAATAACTATAAAATATTTTAACTATCGGGCAACTTTTCAATAGGTATACAGATTCGTCGCTAAAATTTTCAATATTTTGAAGGCCTATGATGTATATTATAAGACCTCAATGGGAGAACTGTCGGGTCTAACATTGGCGTTGGAAAAGGAAGAGCAGAGGGGGGCAGAAATAGTTCTGCAAAAATATACTGTTCAAAATGTTTCTGCATGAAGCAACATATTTACTGCATTATGATTTCCCATATTTTGAAGGATGCTCTACTTAAGATGTCCGATTAAGATGATTTCCTTATGAGAATTCACTAAAGATATCCA
This sequence comes from Aedes aegypti, assembly GCF_002204515.2. Classification (NCBI taxonomy): domain Eukaryota; kingdom Metazoa; phylum Arthropoda; class Insecta; order Diptera; family Culicidae; genus Aedes; species Aedes aegypti. The sequence continues at coordinate 125,297,821 of NC_035109.1, read as the reverse complement.
TACATTAACTACAATTCAAATAATGTCCGACAAAATTAATTGCAAAATAAGCAAAAATTATAAAAGGAATTTCGTAGATAATATAAAGCACGAATTTCAATCGTCTTCAGTAGGCTGAATTCATAACCAATCTTTTCAAGGTATTTTAATCTGGCTAAGTTTTCTTGATATGGATCGCAGAAATTGAACGTTGCATAGCATAGCACTGACTGTACATTATTTTTCGAAAGTACTCAAAACTAAAATTGAGTTTAATTTTTCTGAATTCAAATTCAATAAATAGGGAAACCTCAAATTTTGAACCTAAAATATCAAGATTCAGAGGTGGCGCAAGCGACTTGAAGGTGAATTTTCAAGTTATGAAATATGACCTTCAGTTAAGTCTTCATAAGTTTGTTATTTTCTAATCAAATTCAAATCTCTTAGCATCATTCTCTTCAAAATTAAATTTATGAAAAATTTGTCGAATACTTATTTGTCCAAAATCAAAAATAGTCTAGGTCAAAAGTAGTTCTCTCCAAAATTTTTCTCTTTTTATCAAAAAACATAATCTTTGTTTGACCAAAACTTCATGGATACTCAACGGATTTCTAATCTTTTAACATGCTTTTGAAGGAGTGTGAATACGTCAAAGTAGTTAAAATGTTGATTTGACTTAGATATTTAATGACAACTACCCAAAAACATGAATTTTCAACGCAAAATACTATATTTTTTTAAGTTTTTGTCAGTTAAACGTTAATACTCAAACCGAAACTGATTTTTCTCATTTGTTAAACCTCAATAAAAGGACTTTAAAGAAATTTTTCATAATTTTTATAACAAAACTTTTTTTTTTTAATTTTTAAAAATAAGAGGCGCCTTTTTACTTGTTTTATAAATTTCATTAAAACACTGAAAATATAAATTCCGACCAAAAAAATTAAAACACATTTTAATTAAATATGTTGTATAAACAGATTGAAACAACTAAATAAGCTTCGAAAGCCTACTTTTAACTAAGACTAGTTTTGATTTTAGACAAATTTAATGTTATACAAACTTTTCATAAATTTAGAGAATGATGCTAAGAGATTTGAAATTAGTTAGAAAATAACAATGTCATGAAGGTCATATTTCATAACTTGAAAATTCACCTTCAAGTCACTTGCGCCACCTCTGAATTTTATTATTTTTGCCTAAATTCTAAACTACATTTTTCCAAGACAGATCTCCAAAAAATCCTTTGTAAATTCCTTGAAACAGATTTATTTAGAACTTTTTCACGAAGTTTGTTTAAAGTCCACCGTTAGCAGAATAACGGTGAAGGGGAAAGGGATTCATTAAGATATGCATAAATAAAATTGTAAGGATGTTTTATATCCTGCAAATAAAAAATAAAATAATTTGTTAATCTGTCCACAGTACGGGAAGTCTCTCTATCTGCTCTTACGACAGCCAGCATTTATAGCTCAGAAATCCCGTAGGTACGAACAAGTGAAAGGTACAGGAGTCATAAGGAATATCACATGAGATAGGTAGACATGACATTCAACTTCATGATCCTCGTCGCCACTTTTATATCCTGCCAATAAAAAATAAAATAATATATTAATCTGTCCACAGTACGGGAAGTCTCTCTCTCTCTGCTCTTACGGCAACCAGTATTTATAGCTCAAAAATCCCGTAGGTACGAACAAGTGAAAGGTACCAGAGTCATAAGGAATATCACATGAGTTCTGGGGAATCCAACAATATTTCTTAAACATATTTTTGAGGTGCTCCTGAAAAAAATGTTTTATTTCATTCATTAGAAGTTTAATTTATTCTATAACTTATTTATCTTCCGTTGTTTCGACATTTTTTTTTAAAGAACCTAATACAAAAACCTTTTCACACTTCAAAGAAAAACACTTTAAAAAATCTAACAAAAAGGTAAATTCTAGGAGTTGAAAATGATGAAATATTTTCCTCCAAGATTCTGCAAAACCTTACATTACTTATTTCACCATGAGACATCTTTGGCAATGTTCTTATAGAATACTGTCAATATTTTCGTCGTCATTTTCTACAGTTCTTACCACAATTACAGAATATTGTCCCTCCAAAAAAGTTTAATTGGAATTTCTGCAAGTAGGAGCAAAAATCTGTCTACATAAATCTGTTTACCATAGTACCATGTTACTTCAAAGTTCATGCAAAACGTTTTCGTAAATGTTAAATACAAATATTGCAATAAAATCCATATTCTACGCTTTTTAATGCCAATGATTACATTACAAAAGACTTAGGAAAAAGAAGAAGATTTTTTGTAGTGAACCACTCAAGCCTTTCGAAAGGACTTTTGTCAAAAACTTTTATTAATTCTACTTTTCCGACAGAAATTTTGTATTAAATTTGAGCGAATTTTATATATCAAATTTCTTAACAAGTACCTTCAATATTTTCATGTGTTATTTTAGATTTTTGATATAAATTGGATATGGATATGAAGTGATTTGTGGAATAATTTGTAAAGCACTCCCTACAATAATAAATAAAGTACTACTGGAGAAAAACAATTCTAGATCCCAAATGAATGCCTGATAAAATTTCTTGGGAATATTTATGAGAAGTTCTCAAATAAATTGCAAAATCCTTTAGCAAAACTTTTGATTTTTTTCAATGCTGTTCAAAGAAAAAAATCTCTGGGTGTTTTAAATCTCTGGTGAACTGTTCGGAAGAATACTAGGACGACATTACAGGGGAAACAATAATATAATTCCTTAAAGAAATCCCTTAACAAATTGCTTGGAACATTTTTGAGTATTTTCGCGGATTTTTTTAACATTTGGTCGGCGTTAAGTCAGAGGGGACCAAGTACAAAACTTGGGAAAATTGGATTATTGTCTCACTAGATGCGAAATTACCTTACCTCCGTTACACTTTGATGAGATTTGATGGATGCTGTAAACTGCGAGAGATATGTAATAAATTTACTTTGGATGATCAATAAAATCGATAAAAGTGTGCAGTCAGAGTGGACCAAGTGCTTATTACTATAGCAGCGAAAATGATCAGCACTCTGAGGAATGTGAGGAAATGAAAAACATTTCAAGAGATTTGTCAAATTTTTCGACATCGAATGATTCTTCTACTTATCCTTCAATAGCAATTCATGAATGTTACTTGATTCGATGTATTTTATTTTGATTTTGACCATTTACCATATTCGGGTGGATGGTCAGAAATTGCAATAATTTCTGTGCAGACAGAGCGGACCAAGTGTTGAAAAGCAATAAACTAATTGATTATTGCATTTTTTGAGTCAATTTTAGAGTCCGAAAGAAGTTTATGGTAGTTCTATGGTGTATGTATAGCATGTCCTAGGACCCGCTTATTGGACCAGCATATTTTGGTCGGTACTCAAGATTTTCACTTGGTCCACTCTGACTGAACGCATATTTGAATATTTGTGGTCTTCCATGCCCTGAATCTGCGAAACCTTAATTTTTAAGCTATCGTAATGCCACTGATTTCGGTATTGACTATATGGATCCAGTGTTGATAGACTCACACTCAAAATATCAATCAATACGCTCTCCCGTGAGAGCAAACTCATAAGAGATCTGCTTCGCAAATCTCACGCTTGAGATTTTGATGCAAAATCAACTCAATTAACTCAAACCGTAAAAAATGATTCAGTCGCAAAACCCGGCAAAAACTCGTGAAACCCGAATGTTGTTGTTTACGTTAGAAAGGATTAACATAATTTTACCAGACTAACAAGAAATTATTGCCGTGTGTGAGTAAACTGTGGGAAAACGAGGCAATGAGTTAAAAAGGTGAGCCAACTCATCCATGATTTTTTGACTCCTGAGTTGCATGATTGACAACTCACGCTTGAAAAATCTCAAGCGTGAGTTGTGAGAAATTTAGTTTTTCACAACACTGTATGGATCATTGAAGAATTTACGATACTGGTGTGATAATCTGTTTCTTTTAGAGATATGCGCCAAATTTGACCATGCAAGCAATAAATGATTGTTATTTTCCAATAAATTGTTCAGTCAGAGTGAACCAACTCACTGAACGATTGACTTTGGTACAGTCAGAGTGGACCAAGTACACATATGCCATCAAAAAAATCGTTCTATTAGAGGTTTGGATAATGATTTTTCATGATTATCACTTCACATTATATTGTTTGAAAGTAACACAAAGAGGTGCAGAAATATTGAACCAAAATTTAAACGAGTTCAAAAATTACAGAGCGTTAGACTTTAAACCCATTTTTCTCAAAATATCAAAAATGTCACTTGGTCCACTCTGACTTAACGCCGACCATTTCAGTTAAACATATTCCGTTAGGAACATTATGCGTAGAAATATCACAATTTTTAAAATTGTGTTAGGTAGAAAATTTTAGAATATTATTTTCCACAGAGTTTTCACGTTAGTTTTTATGGAAGAACTAGAACTTCTCTGAGAAATCAGTGAGAATATTTTCCCAATTGAATCAGGTTTAATTGCTTTTGAAAATCTTGTGAAACATTAGGTGGCATACTTAGAGTAAGCTGGAAGAATCATACAAAGTTTTTTTTTTTCATGAAGTCCTGGATAATTTTTGCTGGGTGTTTGTCAAGCAGTTTTTGAAGAAGTTCCGAGAGGCTTTCTGAAAGATGTGTTAATGAAACCTGTCTGCAGGGTGTCCGCAAATTATCCGAACAGCAAAATATTGGAAAGATGATGTCGCTTTGAAATCAATGAAAAATCAATGTCTATGTACCTTTTATTATATATCTATATGTAAACACAAAATATAACTTTAAAAAATTTCGAAATAATTGCTTGTTACTGGGATAGGCAAATTTAAATTTTTCGGAGACGTTTTTCCTGAGGGCCGCTAGTCATACTGGAGATGTGTTATCTCTTAAACCTAAAAGAGATGAATCCAAATATCCTATTGTTATTTGAAGTAATCTACAGGTTATCGGCTTCAAGTCAGACTGGAAATAGAAAATTGTACGGTTCAAATCCATTGAGTTGTATGGACATTTCTCGTCCGTCATAAAGCTCGGAAAACAGCTCCCTTTAAGACACCTCAATACATTTGGGTTGGTTGTGCAATTATTTGAAATCGGAAATGTGTCAAACTTACTTCTTAAGAATATAATAAGCCAATGTTTAAAACCATGCAAAAATATTGTATAGAGCCATGTCTTCAAAGTTTGCACGGATAATTTGCGGGCACCCTGTAGAATCTTTAGGAAAAACCTGAACGACAAAAAAACTTATGGTTTTATAAAAAATCCCAAGCAAATTGTTAAGGTACAAATAGATGATATTTCAAACTAACAGTTGGAATTTAGGTAGATAGATTTTCTATCACATTCTCTGGCCAAATTATTTAAGACATGTTTTGAGCAATTAGATAAAAAATTTCCGAAAAAAAATCTGGTGAGATCAGAAGGTCTAAGAAACTGCAGAAAGAATTGATTGAATGACAACTACTAATCCTGGGAATGATTTTCCGTGAGAATCTCAAGGGGAACTCAGTGATAACTGACAAAGGAGTTCTGGGTGAATGCACTGAAAAAGTACGGATATAATTTATGAAGAAACCACCGTATGAATTCTCAGAGTAATCTCTCAAAAGCACATGGTTGAATATCGTACCTGGAAAGTTCGTTGAAGAATTAAAAGAGATATACCTCATGAGATCTTTGTTAGAAATCGTGAAGGATTTTTTTACTGGATTAAACATAGAATGACAGTAGAAAAAAACCATAAACAAAGAAGTAGAGCGATATGAGAAAAAAAAAATCACAAACAATTATAATCAATACAAATCAATGCTAGCTACGAAGTTTGTGAAAATCCCGATTGTTTAGACCGACATTGCTTCTGTAAAACAAGAATTTGCAAGGCCCCCTAGGCCCCCTTCAGAAAAAATCCAAGCTAATGGTTATAATTGATGTGGAAAGTTCATATAGAGACCAGACATTGCAGAATTTGTTCTAATTTGATTTTGAAGCACGATCAAAGTAAACGAAGATAAACATCTTAGCACTATCGGTCCATGATCGGCAATATTTTGGAAGTTGTATTGGGGATTTTGCCGTCCGATAGACTCAAACCTGAAAAATTTTCTCACACCAAAATATTCTTCCCCCATGTTTGCCATGTATTCGATGGCGTCGTAGCTAACAAAATCAACCTATAACGCACATGTAACGCACACTGTTGGATTGTGCATTAAATGCAAGATGTGTGCTTCTGCTAAACTGCCATATAAAATAACGAGTGAGTATGTATTTCCCCACGTTGAAAATTTGCACGGCAATCTATTTGTCAACAAAATGAACAATAACAAGCTTGATGAAAAAAAACAGCAGCAAACGAGAGCCCCAAAGAGAGAGAGTGATGATCAAACTATTTTTTTTTGGGGTAAGTGCATTATTTTAGTGACATGATATACAATACTGAAACATTCTATAGCAATAGTTAAGTTAACTTAAAAATTATAACCAAAGACAAATTGAAGACCCCGATGTCCCTTGTAGTTGCCCAAAATTTTATGTCTCATAAGGTAATCTAGAATGCCGTGTAAAGTGTACTGCGATCTGTCAAACTTGGGTACCTTTTGTACTACCGAGGGACCAAATGCAGTACAAAAGTGGTACACAATCTGAGCCCGAGTGTGACGGACCTGTTATAACCAAATTTGTTGTTGACTAAATATAAGATATCAAGTAAAAATTTGTAGGCGCCCAGATAGCTCTAGCGGTAAACGCGCAGCTTTTCAGCAAGACTAAGCTAAGAGTCCAATCCCACAAATAACAATTGTTTGTAATATTGTTACAATAATTCACTACATAATTCAAAAAAAAAACTGTTACGGAGTATGTTTTGATCTATGGCTTCACCTCAAAACAATTTGGTACGAAGGAGTACAAGTACATTTCGGATTAATTCTCTTAATATTGACGGGCTAAACGCCAAAAGACCCTCAAAAAAATTTTATTTTTTTTTCCTGAAATTGTCCCATTGTGCGTCGCCGCCAACTGGGCGATGCAGCACAGGAAAATGCGAATCAACGGGAGTGACGTTGGCCGGAAGATTCCCGAAGAAACAAATGTGCCCATTATTCCCTGTTCTGTTTTTGTTTCTGGGGTTATTTTTTCCCCCACTGCCTGGATCTGGAATGGATGATGGTCGGTACATATTTTGAGGAGCAAAGTTGCATAATGCAGAATGCCAAAACCGGTTGCACGCCACTGACTGACTGATGCTATTTTTGGAAACTCACCGGTCCGAGAACAACATGCTCATCACGTGCAGCGAGTGGAGGCTGGTTTTGTGATTTGGCGAGTCGCTTCAACGGTGGTGGAAAATAGCCGGCCAGACACTGTAATTACCGGACGCTCTGTTGCTTGGCGAGTATTTTGTTGACATGTGAGCGGAACTGGTTTTCGATTGCGAGGGAAGCTTTCTGCTTTTGATTTCGGAAATTGATAAGACTTTGGGATTTTTTATTGTGTCAAATTAGAATACGTATGATGACCCAGCTTAGAACGTTTACTGTTAAATATGACGAATTTATCGTCTTTTGTAGTGACTGGTATGTTGAAAATCGACATGGTACAATGTTGATAATAATAGAAACATTAAAAGTGCGCATCGCACCTTCGTGCTGTGCGTACACGAATTCTCTCTGCTCTTGGAAGTTTTCTTAAAAACAACCTAAAGCAATAAAACAGTACTTTTCAGTGCTAAAATTAAAAACGGTACTTTTCAGTGCTACTAAAACAGTACTTTTTGGTGCTATTTTTCTACTATTGATCTCTTTACGATCCTTGTTTGAACCCGTGCCTTCGATTTTTCGTTGGACCCGTTGGCGAAAGCTAGCAGTGGTAATCCTTCTTGGACACCGTCTTGGGAAAAAACCTCTCGAAGGTCATGTCTTCTTTCGTTTATTAATTAAACATGGTATCAACAACAAACAAAAGGAAGGGTGAATCTCTGAATTCACTACTTCCTTCCAAAAAAGTGGGTTTTAAAACTGTCACTACACGTGGCTAGAATGGAAGAAAGGACGCTTCCCCGGAATGCGAACTTTCTTCCAAGGGTGAAATGAATAATTGTATCGAAATGAGCAATCAGTTCGAAGCTCTAGACAAATTTTCCGAACACCAAATCGAAGCAGCTTCTAGCCCAGGCTCTTTGATTTAAGTGAGGAAGCAAAGAGTGCCGCCTATCGTGGTCAGTTGTTCCGAATTTGGGGGATTTAGGCAGGAGATCTTGAACTCCATTAGGGGAATCAAGGTTTCCTTCCAAATCGCAAAGAAAGGAGACTGTCGCGTTTTGCCGGAAACTCTTGAAGATTGCGAACTTCTTCTCAAACATCTGTTTTACTTATGATGACAGAGCTGAACGTTTGTTCGAAGTCGTCTTGAAAGATCTCTCATAAGTCACCTGAAGTTATTAAAAATGAAATACCACAAAGTTCGTATGATCAAATTGCGGGGGCCATGATTAGTCGAACTTTTGGGATTCACAAATTTATTTTATTCCGGTGAGTAGCTGTTCAAATCTTTTAATTTAGAATAGATCTATCCAAGGAAAATCCTATTCCGATATTGAAGCAGGAATGTAAACTCCTCCCCTTTTCATACTACAAGTAACCATTCTTATTGTTTTAAATCACAGGAAACTTTGTTGTTTATCATAATAATCGACTTGATGGGACATGTGGGGGAGTTTTCATAGGCGATGAAACATCAACTTTTTTCGTCATTTGAAACTAAAGTTTTTGAAACTTTAGGTGTTTCTGTTGAAACACAGCTTGATAAATATACTTTCAAAGCTATCTATTTGCCTTTACAATGCTCTGGCCAGAAAGTTAATTTGCTCTAAACTGACTTGCGAAAATTGACTCGCTATAAGACATTTTTTGTGATTGGTGACTTTAATGCTAAACATCGCCCATGGAATAGTTCGCAAAGTAATTGCAAAAGCAAAATTTTATTTGATGAGTGCTTTTTAGGATATTTCTCAATTCAATACCCTGATAGCCCTACTTGTTTATCCTCTTCTAGAAACCCTTCTACGATTGATTTGGTCTTGGTCGACTGTATTCGATTTGTAGCCAACCGGTTACTCACGCTGATTTTGATTCTGATCATGTCCCTGTCACATTTCAAATATTCCATGAAGCGATTCTCAATCCTATACATTCAATTATTTAGGAGCCGACAGGGGTACATATGGAACATATATCGATACTAATCTCAATGTTAACATTTCTTTGCAAACCAAAATTAATGTTGATAATACTTTAACAAATTCCATTGTTTAAGCAAGGGGCATTGTAATACCAAAATGTGAAATAAAATTCGATATTATATATTGATTATAGACGATGATCATGAGGGAAGGCTATTTCAACGCACTCCCGATCCTGCTATGCCAGAATCTGCAAAAAGATATGAAAAAACTTTTAACTCAGTTATAAAACAAAAATTTGGAAAATCATATTTCTCAATAAAGCCATAGATTTAAGCCCTTATGGAAATTATCTAAATATTTTAAAAAGCCTCAGAGGTCGATTCCAGCACTGAAAAAGAAAAACAAATTATTACTTACATATTACAAAATACCTAGAAAACATTCTATGCAGTTTTATTCAGATTTCTATTTGTGGTTGTAGAACCATAAACCTTAACAACGAGGGACTCTTGGAAGCCCCAGAATTGAACACATGAAAATCCACAAACAAAAAATATTTACGAACCGATTTGTTTTAGAAAGCACATTATCATCGATAATCAGAACTAGTTCCAACAAACAATCTACCAAAGGCATGTCCTCGATTTACTGGCTGAGTTACCTTATTCTACGAACTATTTCTACCCACGAAACAATTCTCGCGGAACATTACTAAAGGACCTATGTACAAATGAGAGATTCTATCCTCTCTCGTTCTCTTTCGATTATAACAGTGGAATACTAAAGATTTTGGGAAGTTTTTCACTATAGATCGAAAGTCAATTTCCTTGACTAGCGTTTCATACAAAAAACGCAACAGAAGAGGTTAATGTGACACAGTTATTAATGAAAGAGAAATTAAACAAAGAGAGCCTCTCAATGTTAGATAGGTCCTTTAGTAATGTTCCGCGAGAATTTAGTTTACGAACCTATTATTTATTTCATCAATTGAGGTTTCAGAGTGAAAGTATGAAACAAATATTTTTTATTTAACAAAATAATAATTCCAAGCTCTTTTTAGGCGTTGCTGATAACGACAGTCCTTTAAGCTAACTGGCTAGTATAACGAATCTCCCAACCATAATTTCTCGGATTGATGCATAGTGCCCACATAAGATCGGTAAACTATCACGCTCTTCGCTCATCGGGTGGCACCTTCGTGTGGTTCACTATGTTATCATAGGACCCTTTGGCTCTGAGCAAAAACGAGAGAGCAACCATCCACCTTCTTGCATATCTAGTAGTATTTTTCTATACCCACTACACATTCAGCAACCGTGGTTTCGCGTTTACCGCCTACCATCCGAAAGCTCCAACAGTGTTCTCCCAGCACACCTTTTGTGTGGAGCATCATCAGCAGCTCGCTCGCTCGATCGGAAACTACCTACCCAGAGAGGGAGAAAACCGTGAGCAACGTCCACGCGATGTCGTTGTTCGCCGATCGTGATCTCGCCGCTCAAGAAGGCTCCACTGCTGCTGCTGATGGGTTTCGGTAGGGGTATATGGTATGCGAAACAAACAATAAATCGGATTTCTAATACTGGTTATAACTAAACGAAATATGGAAATGTTTTTTGAAACTTGATGCGAGATTTGACAAAAGCCGACTCACAGTATAACACAGATTGTATCGGACATTTAATCTATACACATTCAACTCTTTTACCTTAGTATCTGTTCATAAACCTCGCGAGCTTTAAAAAAATTAGAGATAGGGATTTGACCAAAATTTTTTTTTTTTGTCATGGGAAATATAATACTATAAAGGAAAGTCCACACATTTGATCCATTTGGTTCACGGAGGTAGAAGAATATTAAGGTTTTTAGTCCCGTGATTTAACACTTCGCGGGTTTCTCGAGTTTCTTGGGACGCGGCATTGTGTACAAATCAGATACTGTCTTTATTTGTTAACCCTCTACCACCTAAAAGATTATGCAGTAAGTGGCCTCAACATACTTTGATTGGCATTAAGTGTGCTATTTAAAAGCGCTATGAAACTTATCGTACATTTTTTTGGCTATTCCAAGAACTTTCTTTAACATTCTCCTCTAAAAACACGTTACAGCTCGGAATAATTGGAACAGGGATGAAATTGTTAAAACCCGTTAATCTTTTCTTACCCCAATTTCAAACATACGTACTTCATTCCATCTTTTGTTTGTTTGGATTTAATAAAATTTGTTTTCTTATTAGATACATTGATTTCTTTAAATAAGGCCGTTACAAATATTTGCTCGACATTTTGCCCCAGCGGCTGATAGTCGAGGAAGGATAAAAAAAAACATTTGAAAAAAATATCAAAACTCATTTGATTTGTAAAAAATCTTCTGCAATCCTTAAGATTTTATTGAATGTTTTTTTAACAGCCCCTCAAATTTCTAAATTTGACCCAAATTTTTTAAAGGAGGGAGCTAAGCTTTTTTTATTACGAATGAGGACGATTTTTATAATGACAATCGCAAATTGGGATAATGTGCCCTAACGAGGCAATACTGCTAAATAAATATTGGCCCCGCGGTCCATAAAGTTCACAGAGAGCATGAAACAAGTAGGCGTAGAAGGGCAAAATACGCCCTACTTCATTTTCAAGGAATTGAGACTTCTTTTACACGTAAATATGATAAAATACCTTATATATCCATGAAAAAGAAATGTTGTGCAGCAAACAAACGAAGCCAATTCTTCATTGTTGTATTATAACAAAAACTTAAAACGAAAAATGACAGCAAATGGACCGTCTAAAGCTTAGCAAGTGATGAAATACTCCTAGGAAACATTTCTGAAACATTCTATAACTTTTTTCTATGATAGGGGCATTATTTCCGGGTGGTTCTGAAACATCAAGATTTCGACCGAACATTTTGTACCCTTTTCAGAAGCTACCTGGCAAGAGAAAGCTTTTGCACGCAGCTTTAATATAAAAAAATACAGAAGTAATGAATTTGCCACTGCGATATAGAAGTTTTTATATATGAGGAATTTTACTTAGGAGAAATACAACAATATTCGTTTGAACTCTTAATGGCAAGAACTTCGAAGATAGTATCACTTGAAAACTCAATGATGGAAAAAATCTTAAGATTCGATTGTTTGCACTTCCATTGGACGGCAAATTTTACCTGGCCAGCTAGACACCGTAGATTATTATGAATTCCTTGTTGAACACGACTGTTAGCATACGATTCTTTCAAGCAATCTCAAAGCTAGACAATATTTGTGATTTTTTACAGTGATTGCACAATCTTCATTTTTTTCAAAAATATCGATTCTATCAAACATATTGCTTCAAACATCATGGTATTATAAAAAAAAAACTTTCAATTGGCTACAATCTTCAATCTTTTATTACATCACCTAGTGATCCATACGGTAACTACTATGTAGCTGCGTTTCTTTGTTGTCAATAAAATTCCTACAAGCTGACGTATTTCAAAAAAGCTCTCTTCATCCAAGTTCTTCTTGCCCACGCATTGGAGTCTCAACACATTATTTCATGAGTTTCATAAAAGGACTTGTTGCAAACATTGCTCCATATTCCTATTCCATGGAGTTCTTAAAAAATGTGTATTCGACTAAGAATTTTCGATTGCTTTGGAGATACAACCAATGGTTCTTAAGACTGGATTCGAGATTTTTTCAAGAATCTTTTTCTCAAACTGCATCAAGTGATGTCATAGAGATATTTCGTCGGACTGTACATCTGGTAACTAAATTATGATTATGTTATTGGTGTTCCATGAATACCATGCAAGATTCATCTAATTTTTTTAGAGATGTCCCTTAACGAACGTCTAAAAATGTTACAATTTCCATCAGAAATTCTCCCGTTTATACTTTCTAAGAATCTTTCAAAATTAACATCGAAAATAACTCTTAGAATTCTCACAGTTCACCAGAGCTTCACAAAACAATTCTCTAAGAATGATTTCAAGAACTTCTCCGAAAATGATCCAATGGTTACCACAAGAGTATTCCTCAAAATACTTTTTCATCCATTCATTTGTCTAGGAAAATCCTCTAGAATTACTTTGATTTTTTTTAGAAACACATTCTGCTGGTAAAATTGATGATTTTTTTTTAAATTATGTTTAAGTATCGTTGAAAGAATCCCTGTTTGAATATTTAGGGACATCCAGACATGACGCTAGTAAAACTATTTGCATTGAGTTTTATATACGGTTTGCTAGAATTACAGACGGAAATCAGCAATACTTGAAGATGAAGAGGCACTTGTTGTTTTAGATGAATGGAAAATAAAAAAAAACAACCAGGATCAGTCTCTAAAAGACTTTTTGAAGAAAATCATTTAACAATTTATCAAGAAAATGAAATGGTACAAATGTTAAATTCCTTAAAAATAGCAAATAGCAGTAGGGTCTTTAAATGTTTGATGAAATCTTGTTTTTATTAAATAACACAAAAAAGCGTACAGTAGCAAGACTACTTTGGCAAATTTTTCCTCTCAAATGATGGCTATATAATGGAACTTTGAACTTTAATTTAAAAAATTGGTCCAAAATTGAACCTTGACACTATCATTCGTGTTTGACGTTCACTTAATCGACAAAAACGCCACAGGTGTACAACTTTTTAACACTGGGGTTGTTCTTATATGACATTTTGGAAGGGATACGGTAAACAAAACACACACAAAAATTTAGTAAAAATCAAGAGATGTGAGAAAATCTCAAAAACCGGAAAAATGTGTTCGAACTTACACCAACGAAAAACATTTAAAAATTGTAAGAACATGTGTTTCTGGCCAAGCAAGAGCGTTTGGTACCAAAATTGGGACCCTGTTTTTGGTAGCAAACTGACAACAGAAGTTGCAAGTTCAGGATCAAAGGCCGTTTCTTCAATATCAGCATAATCAACGTGTACTAGTAAGTAACGAAAACGATAAGGACACATTCTACGCGCATGTAGAACAAAAATAGGACAGCTGCCCAAGCCATGACGTTTAAAACGTAATCAGAGATCCCAACGCCCTCCAGGAGGAGGAATTCTGTCCAGTTAGGGTAAGCAATGTATTTTGGACCCCCTAGGCCATTTTCCAACAAATTTCCCCGTTTAAATCAAAAGATCAACTCAATTAGCAAGCCATTGGAAAATGTGGAACTCTATCACACTTGCATCAACTGTTCGTACATTAAAAAGTCATTTTTTTTTGATAAAAAATAGTTTAACCTTTACAGTGTAAGCATAAAAAATCAATCATTTTTTTTACAATAACTTACAATAATGTATTACTTACTTACAATTTATCAATTATCAACCGATTTTGATGATTCAACCACGGTTAGAATTGATTAGTTTTCAGAAAGCTATGAATAATTTTGAAATCTGGCATAGTTTCAAAATAGGGCAAAAGTCGCGTGGGGTACCTAAGGCTGCCAAAACAGGATGCTCAATAATAAATACACTGATAGGCAAAATAAAGTGCCCACCTCACCAGTTTTCGAATTTCTCTCGTTTATTTGGTTCAAATTAAAGTTAACACACTTAAATCCTTTTTGATATATTATTTTTGATATTCTTTTAAAGTTGCACTTACGAAATTTTGATATAAAAAGAATTTTACTCAAAGAAAAAGAAAATCAATTTGTATTGAAAAAAAAAATAGTGACAAAAAAAAGTGCCCACTTCCTTCTTGGCCCCAGAAAAGATGATTTAAGAAAAATAAAAAGCAACTTAATAGTTAATGTGTCCTCCTTTTGCCTTAAGGACTTGCTGGAGGCACTTCGGCATGCTTTTCACCAGGTTTTGTAGGTGTTGTGGATCTAGTTCTTCCCGGGCACGCTCCAAGGCTTCAAAATAATTATTTTTGTTGGTAACACAAGTTTTGTCAACCCTGGCATCGAGAATCGCCCACAAATTCTCGATGGGGTTGAGGTCTGGGCCATTCTAGCGGTTCAATCCTACAAGACCAGAAAAAAAGACTCGGTCTTCTTGCCAGTATGCTTCGGGTCGTTGTTCTAGAGAAATATAAATTTCTATTCAAGGCCCGTCTGGATCAGCGAAACCTCCAGATTTTCCCACAAGATGTTGATTTAGGAATCTGCCGTCATTATTCCGTCGATTTTCACGAGGCTTCCTATTCCACCCCATAACAAACACCCCCACAACACCTACAAAACCTGGCGAAAAGCATGCCGAAGCGCCTCCAGCAAGTCCTTAAGGCAAAAGGAGGACACATTAACTATTAAGTTGCTTTTCATTTTTCTTAAATCATCTTTTCTGGGGCCAAGAAGGAAGTGGGCACTTTTTTTTGTCACTATTTTTTTTTCTTCAATACAAATTGATTTTTTTTTCTTTAAGTAAAACTCTTTTTTTATCAAATTTTCGTAAGTGCAACTTGAAAAGAATATCAAAAATAAAATATTAAAAAGATTGAAGTGTGTTAACTTTAATTTGAACCAAATCAATGAGAGAAATTCTAAAACTGGTACGGTGGGCACTTTATTTTGCCTATCAGTGTACATTGAATCTCTCAAAAACATCAAATCAATCATTATATGATGGAAATTTAGAAATAAAGATAAAGTCCTGAGCAGCTTAGGATCATATTGGACAATTGTGGCCAGATGGTTATCTGGTACAGATTCCGGAAGAGAACTCAAGGGGATACTTAGGGAATTTTACATATTGGTAGCGTTCGACGGCTTAAAGTTCATGGTTTTTAATTTGTTAGTAAATAGCCATGGTGTCATAGACCAATAACAAGACATGGCCGGGTGTTCCGACATCGGTTCTGGTAGGCCTCAAATGGGGTAGGCCTCAAGAGTTGCCATAATTTATTTCCAAAGAAAATCCGATAATATAGGTACAACATTTATTTTAATAGTCTCAGGCTTTTGATGAAATTCATAGGAGCATTTTGAAAGTAACATTAGGAGTTTTCACTGAAATCGTAGGGAAATCTTTGGAGGATTTACAGGAGGATCCGATGGAGGAATTCCTGAAGAAATCTCTGGAGAAATTACTGCAGAAAGAAACCGTTGAGTACTCATTTAAAAAAAAAAAGCTCTAGATAAAGAGTCCCAGGAGGAATGCCTGAAAATATTCCTGGAGCAATCATTGGAGAAATTTCTGATAGAATTATATGAGACAATACAGGAGCAATCCTTGGAGATATTCCTTAAGTAATCCCTGGAGGTAGTCCTGGAGGAATCCCTGGAGGCATTCCTGAAGAATCCGTGGAGAAAAGAAAAATCATGAATTTCTAATCGTCAGAATACTCTGGTACCGAAAAGTCAATAAGTGCCCCATTTGAGACCTACCGCAACCGATGTCGGTACATCCGGATAGGGTCATATCTTATTATTGATATATGACACCACGTCTATTTACTTATAGATGAAAAATCATTAACTTTAAGCCGTCGAACGCTACCACCATGTAAAATTCCCTAAGTGTCTCCTTCAATTCCCCCTCGGAATCTATACCAGATGACCATCTGGCCACAATGGTCCAATATGATCCTAGGCTGCTCAGGATAGTATCTTTAGATCTAGGGGTCGATAAAACAATGATTTATTTGATATTTTAGAGTGATTCAATGTATTTATTATTGGGTATCCTGATTTGACAATGATTGATGCTTCTATTTCTCGGATATTATGGATATCAGAACCTATCACTGCGCAAAGATAGATTTGGACCACTACATACTTTGTAACAGCTAAAGTGCGTCCGTACATTCCGTTGTAAATAACATTTAGTACCGACGCCCGCCAATTCATCATCAAACGTCAACATCTCATCACAAAATCGCTCATGTTTGGAGGTGATGTTTTCTGCCAAAATGCATTATGTATCCACCTCCAATTTAGTTCTAATACCTACCGTTATATGTATGATGGAGGCGCATTGGTTATCCCAAGTTTCTCGTTAAACATTCAATACAATCTTTAATGACTCAAGCTACCCGAAATCGCAAAAAAATACGCTCATCGAAGCCTCTCTTGAGTACTTCTGGAGCAGTGTTAAGGCAGCAATTAAATACGAAGCACATTTACTCTATTATTTCTACGCTATTTCTGAATCTTTTCACGAGCATTCATAAATTTCTTGAAGAATATGTAGGCAAATTTTATAGGTGCAATCTTAGGAAATAAGTTATGCAAATTCCATAGTTTTTTGTGGCTTAGTCTTGAAAGAAAATCTTAGAGGAATTCGTGCATGAATTTCTGTAAGAATTCTCATAGGCATTACCAAAAATGACCTAAATTTTGAGGAATGGTTACTGTGAAAACTTAAAAGAGAATCCGATAAAAATATTTTGAGGAATGGTTTGTGAATCCGAGAAAAAAAAAAACATTGGAAAATATGTGAAGGTTTCTTTTAAATTATTCCTTGGCGATTTTTCTGGAGAGATTTATTTAAATACAACTATTGAATATACCGCCAACCTTCATGACAAAAGCCTTTTTGGATATATAGTAGATTATAGGCTGATTTACTTGCAGGATCAATTTCAGATTATTATTAGGGTAACGACTATTTACATAGTCTCCTTCTTCTTCTTGGCATTACATCCTCACTGGGACAGAGCCTGCTTCTCAGCTTGGTGTTCATTTCCACAGTTATTAACTGAGAGCTTTCTTTGTCAAAGTTGCCATTTTCGCATTCATATATCGTGTGGCAGGTACGATTATACTCTATGCCCAGGGGTGTCAAGGAAATTCCCAATATGGAAAGGTCCTGGACCGACCGGGAATCGAACCCAGACACCTTCAGCATGGCTTTGCTTTGTAGCCGCGGACTCTAACCACTCGGCTAAGGAAGGCCCCCCCTCATTCCTTGCTTAGCGCTTGAACGAGTCGGTCGACAGGATCCCGGTCTCATCGTACGGCACTTTTTGCAGAGTTCATTTAGGCCTTTTTCCCCACCGCCCGCGTGGGTTTTTGGTTTAATTAGTGAGTTAAACAAGTTTCAGTTTTGTGCAAAGTGAGTGCTTAGACGATTGCGCTTTGCGAAGGAAGCGAACTAGTGAAACTAGTATCGTTCCACCGCAATAAAATCATCGCCCATCATCAATTATCGGTGATTGATTTTTCTCCCGCACCGAGAACAACAACAAGGCAGAAGGCCGACCCGGTCGGTCTACTACCTACGGCGCGTGGACGTTCTCCTGCTGTAGAACGGATAAGTATACATTATCTATTGAATTGCTTTCGCATCTCCGAACAACAGTGTTGAGTTCAAGGTTGTTTTTCGCTTCTCCTCTGTCTCTCTCCCGGTGCTATTTTGCCCGTATAGGGGAGTTGGGTACAAAATAGCCCACTGATTGGTTATTTTTTTTTTTTCTTTTTTTTTTTTGTGAATTTGATTTACCCATTTAGGGGAGGTGTGTACAAAATAGTCCACTGATTAATAATTTTTTTTACACATATTTTTTTTTTTTTGTTTTTGTTTTTTTTTTTATTATTATTATTTTTTTTTCTTCATTTGGTTGCGGTTAAGCTTTTTTCCGCATGGATGAATCGGATGGAGGCGATACGCCTCCTAGAGATCTCGTTGCTCGAACGCGGTTCTATCAACCGTCTTCGGCTGGGCCTTGGGTTGTCTATTTCCGGCGCAAAAAGAAGATTTTGAACGTGCTCTCGATTTCTCGGGAGCTGACGCGTAAATATCCTGGGACCGTTATTCACCAAGTGAAAGAATCCAAGTTGCGTGTAACTGCACCTAGTTACAAAGCAGCGAATGAAATTGCTCAGCATGAGGCTTTTACTGTGGAATATTGCGTCTATGTGCCGGCACGAGAAGTCGAGGTGGAAGGGAAAATTATCGACGCGAGTCTAACATGCGAAGACATTAAGACTGGCAAAGGCGTCTTTGAGAACCGGTCCATTCCTGATGTGGCTATACTGGATTGTAAACAATTACAATCAGTTTCCATGGAAGGAAATAAGAAAGTGTTTTCGCCGTCAGCCTCGTTTCGAGTGACTTTCCCCGGTTCCGTCCTCCCGAAATTTGTTTGTATTGACAGTGCTTTTTACCCAGTGCGTCTTTACGTGCCGAAGGTATTCAATTGTACCAACTGCAAGCAGCTTGGCCACAGTGCTAGCTATTGCGACAACAAGCCCCGTTGTGGCAAATGCAACCAAGCTCACTTGGAAGATGCTTGCACACAGGAAGCCGAAAAATGTAGCTACTGTCGCGAGGAACTTCATGACCTGCAGAAATGCCCGGCTTATAAAAGACGCATTCGAAATGAGAGTCGCTCAATTGTGAAGCGCTCCAAGAAGACATACGCGGAAATGGTAAAATCTTTAAATCCGTCCGCAAAAGAGTCTTCATCAGCCATCCCAGTTGGTAACTCTTTTCAAGAGTTGTCTTCCGATGAAGCGAACGACGACGAAACCGATGGGGGAGATTCTTCGGAGGTACACGCACCCGGTAAACGAAAGTCTCAATCTTCTCCGGGACTGCGCCGAAAGGTAATGAAATCTTCCCTCAAAAGTTTGCCTAATTCAAAAGGAGGTGGGGCAAATTTGAAATTGCCGAAGAAACAGGTCTTTGATGCTTCCGTTCCGTGTTGCAGCAAAGATCTGCCGCCCCCGCCTCCACCGATTAAATATACTTCAAAAAGAAGCTCTAGACAAGATAGCAAGAAAAAAGCTACTGAAGTCCCTCGCTCTTCCTCGAAAACCCCCGGGGCCAAGCGAGGACTGATAACTTTTACGGCCCTTGTGGATCGCATATGCAATGCCCTCGGAGTTTCAGACTCATTCAGAGGCATACTCGACCTTTTTCTCCCCGCAATAGAAGAGTATCTCAGGGAATTGACTATTTCGTGGCCCCTCCTTGCTTCGATCATATCTTTCGATGGATAATTCATCGAGTGAGGTACAAGATATGATCACTGTGCTACAGTGGAACTGTCATAGTCTAACACCTAAATTAGACACATTTAAGTTTTTGCTTCACAACTCCGATTGTGATATATTTGCACTCTGTGAAACATGGCTTTCTTCTGAAGATGATCTTAACTTCTACGATTTTAACATTATACGCCAGGATCGAGATGATAATTACGGGGGTGTGCTTTTAGGGATCAAAAAGTGCCACTCATTCTACAGAATCCCCATCCCGACTCATCCAGGCATAGAAATCGTTGCTTGCCAAATAAGCGTAAAGGGTAAAGACCTTTGCGTAGCTTCTGTTTATATTCCTCCAAGAGTTTCAATAAACCGCCGTCATCTCTGGAATGCAGTCTCCATGCTCTCATCTCCAGTTTTAATACTGGGTGATATGAACTCACATGGTACTGGATGGGGCGAATCTTATGACGATTATAGAGCGGCTATTTTCTATGACTTATGCGACGATTTCAACTTGAACATTTTGAACACAGGTGAAGTGACACGTATTTCATCCGATGGCAAAGAAAGCCGCCTTGACCTGTCTTTGGGATCAAGTTCACTATCATTCGATTGCATGTGGAAGGTGATCGATGACCCCCATGGTAGTGATCACTTGCCCATAATAACTTCTATCAGAAATAATTTTGAAAGGTCAGAACAGTCAATTCAGGTTCCTTTTGACCTCACTAGGAATATCGATTGGCAAAAATTTGCATCAGCGGTAACCTTTGGTATCGAATCATTCAACACTCTCCCACCGTTGGATGAGTATCGATTCCTAACAGAATTGATTTATAAAAGTGCATTAGAATCCCAAAAGCAACGAGTTCCAAGTGCATCCTTCAAAAGACGACCAGCCACACCTGGTTGGGATGATGAATGCACTCAGTTGTATCGAGAAAAATCCAATGCCTTTAAAGCTTTTCGTAGATATGGTACCTCAGAACTTTATTTAGAGTACTCGAAGCTCGAAAAAAGACTGAAGAATCTTATTAAAGCGAAGAAGCGTAGCTATTGGCGACGTTTCATCGATGGCCTCTCACGAGAAACTTCAATGACGACGCTTTGGAGAGTGGCTCGCAACATGCGAAACCGCTCATCCTCAAATGAGAGTGACGAATACTCCAATCGTTGGATATTCAACTTCGCGAAAAAGGTCTGTCCAGACTCAGTTCCAGCTCAACCGCCATCCTGGGAAACCCAGAGAGACGATGCGTTGGACAGACCATTCACTATGCTGGAATTTTCTATGGCTCTTCTTTCATCAAACAACTCCTCTCCGGGACGCGATATGATTAAGTTCAATCTTCTTAAAAATCTCCCTGATATCGCTAAAAGACGGTTGCTTGACCTGTTCAACTTATTCATGGAGCACAACATTGTTCCACCTGAATGGAGACAGGTCAAAGTAATAGCTATTCAAAAGCCTGGGAAACCAGCGTCTGATCATAATTCGTACCGCCCGATCGCTATGTTATCATGTTTAAGGAAATTGTTAGAAAAAATGATCCTATCCCGACTCGATCACTGGGTCGAATCAAACAACATGCTTTCCAGTACACAATTTGGCTTTCGCAAGGGCAAAGGAACAAACGATTGTCTAGCGTTGCTTTCATCAGATATTCAACTAGCCCTTGCGGACAAGGAGCAATTGGCTTCGGTTTTCTTGGATATTAAGGGCGCTTTTGATTCAGTTTCCATAGAAATATTGTCAGAAAGCCTGCACAATAGTGGATTACCTGGAATATTGAATAATTTCTTGTACAATCTGTTGTCAGAAAAACACATGAGCTTCACTCTCGGTCAACTGACAACTTCCAGAATTAGCTATATGGGCCTTCCCCAAGGCTCATGTCTGAGTCCCTTGCTTTATAATTTTTATGTTAAAGATATTGACAACTGTTTGGAAGAACCATGCACGCTAAGACAACTTGCAGATGATGCTGTGGTTTCTATGAAGGGCCCACGAGCGGAAATCTTGCAAAGACCATTGCAAAATTCCCTTGATAATCTATCCACTTGGGCTAGAAATTTAGGGATCGAGTTTGCTCCGCAAAAAACTCAACTGGTCGTATTTTCAAGGAAGCGGAATCCTGCCCAACTAAAGCTTAAGCTTTTGGGAACAGACATCGACCAGTCTTTGACTTCAAAATACCTTGGGGTCTGGTTTGATTCAAAAGGCACTTGGCGAACTCATATTAGGTATTTAACGGAAAAATGCCAACAAAGGATCAATTTTCTACGAACAATTACCGGAACATGGTGGGGTGCTCACCCGGAAGACCTCATAAAACTCTATAAAACAACCATTCTCTCTGTTCTAGAGTATGGCTCTTTCTGTTTTCTCTCAGCAGCAAACTGCCACTTGATTAAATTGGAACGAATTCAATATCGTTGTTTGCGTATTGCCTTAGGGTGTATGCACTCGACACATAATGCGAGCCTAGAGGTTCTGGCAGGGGTTTTACCGCTACAAAACCGATTCTGGGAGCTCTCGCTAAGAATACTTATTAAGTGTGGAGTGAGCAACACACTCGTCATCGAAAACTTCGAAGAATTGCTCAAACTGAACACTCAGTCAAAATTCATGAGAGTTTATCTCTACTACATGTCATCTGACATTAGCCTTCCATGTTATAACCCTCCACGTGTACGCTTCACCAATGACAGTTCCTCTGTTGAATATGATCTGTCCATGAAACAAGCTATTCATGGAATTCCAGATCAACTTCGATGTATAACTATTCCACGTATTTTCAACGCAAAGTTCCAGAATGTCGATTCCTACAGGAGATATTTCACTGACGGGTCACGTATAAATGGATCCACTGGCTTCGGTGTCTTCAATGAAAACTCTTCCGCCTTCCGAAAACTTCAGGAACCTTGCACGGTTTATGTTGCTGAGCTGGCAGCAATCAACTTCGCTTTGGGGATGATCTCTAACATGCCCGCAGACCACTTCTTCATCTTCTCGGATAGTCTCAGTTCTATTGAGGCACTCCGATCGATGAAACCTGTAAAGCATGCATCTTACTTTCTTACAAAAATAAGAGAGCAGATGTGTGCACTGGTCGAAAGATCATATAAGATTACCTTTGTATGGGTCCCCTCACATTGCTTAATTTATGGCAATGAGAAGGCGGACTCTCTCGCAAAGGTGGGCGCTGAGGAAGGTGAGATATATGATAGAAGAATTTCACACGATGAATTGTTTCATTTAGTACGTCAAAGTTCTCTTCACGGTTGGCAAAGCGACTGGCTAAATGACCAACTGGGACGGTGGTTACATTCCATAATCCCTAGAGTTTCCTTGCGAGCGTGGTGGAAAGGTTGGGATGTAAGTCGAGATTTCATTCGCGTGATGTCAAGACTTATGTCCAACCATTACTCGCTAGACGCACATTTGCACAGGATCAACCTCGCGCTGAGCAATATATGTAATAGGTGTGGTTCCGGTTATGATGACATCGATCACGTAGTTTGGCAGTGCCCGGATATGGACGCCTCCAGAGCACAACTTATGGATACCCTTGTGGCCCGAGGTAGACAACCCTATGTTTCAGTTAGAGATGTGTTGGGCTCCCGCGATCTCGTCTACATGTTGTCGATTTACGATTATCTTCGCTTGTGTTGTATAAAAGTTTAATTCTCTTGTGTTCTCTTCCCCAGTTTTTTTTTTTCTCTCTGTGTTATGTCCCATTTGTGTTGGATTGATGTTCCTGGCCATCCGGCAATCGAAAACCCACATGAAGTTGGTATACGCCATGATACGACAAACGAGCAACCATGAAATACCACCCGGATGTGCTGCAAAGAACCCTGTAACCCAATCCCAACCTAGCCCTTCCTAAAAATATTTGTGACCACTAACCTCGAGTTGCCACGAGTACCCTGGCTCCAACCCGGACTAAACTTGGTACTTAAGAAGTTAAACAATTGTAAAAAAGTACAAAAATGAATCTCGGCTCCGTAAAGCGTTAAACGCGATAGAGCCTTAAATAAATGAATTGGTAAAAAAAAAAAAAAAAAAAGGAAGGCCCCTACTGTTTACATGGTATGGTATGGAAAAATATGTTTTACGTCGACGTGTATGTTATGAGCGAGTTTTTTGGTGTTGAACGACAAAATGATATTTTGACACATTTAATTTTTATTCAGTTTTTTGCGCCAATTTATTTAATTTTTATGCGTTATTTCACGAAATCATTCGAAGTATCGCATACCCCTAGCCATCATGCCTACAGTATTTTTGACTCCGACTGTAGGGATATCGTGGATCGATCGTCGTACCAGGTCGTACCTACTCGTTGTTGTCGTCGTCGTCGTCGTCGGCGTCATGATCGTTGCTGATCGTCGTCTCGTGGTATTAAACATTTTCGAAACTCTGCCGCTCGGTTTAGTTTTCAACGAGTTTCTTTATCGATCGCTTGGTTTTGTGCGCGTGTCTTGTGTGCCTAATTGTGCTGCCGCGTGTTGGCCGTTTGGCGCAGTTTCTTTGCTTGTTGAAGTTGAAGTTGGTGTCTTTTTTTTGGGGAGTTGCAATTCCGGATGCGTGTGCGTTTTCTGCGCGTTCATTGGTTACTGCAGTGATATGCGTGGATGATTCGGTGCGTGCTTGGAAATATATTGGCGGAATTTGCGGAAAAATAAAATATTTGCAGTGATTCCGGGAGTTGGGTTGTGAAACACACCCCCAAGAGCTAAGGTCTCGAGGGTCGTTGGAAAGTGAAACCTAAGTGTTCAACCGGGTTGCAGCATTATTAGATGGCGAAAGTGTTTTCGATGACCTTTTCTCATTCTCGGGATAGTGTCGAAAGCTAGGTGTGCAATATTCTACGGAGTGTGTCCTCGTCATCAACCGCTAAGGTTAGCTTTTAGCGATGATCCATCGGAAGAAAGTGCGCCTCTGAAATTTCACAAGCAGCAGAGAGCAGAGATTTGTTTTGTGTACGGTTTCAGCAAGAGAAAAGTGCAATCGAAACTAGTTTTAGTCAGGTGGATGGCAAGTGCTTTCAATCGTTGGACCTTTTTTGTGTTGTTGTGATCTGCGCGCGTCTAGACGCCATTGCTTCTATTTGAAGCTCCTCTTAGCAAGTGCTGTGGTGTGCCATAGAAAGAAGTAACACACAAAAAAAATAAAACGAGTTGGAATACAAAACCATCGACATACTCAGTGAACAAACGGGTTCATCCGACTATCCGAGCAACCGGAGAAGAAACCTCGATAGTCTGAACATTCTAGCGACTTGAAGAAACCCTTGGAACCAATCATCGAAGTCGAAGCGGGCAAGAGATTGGCCTTTTTTCGTCCGGTGTCCCAATCCGGGGACCTCGAAAACATCACGAAACCACGAATTCAAGTAAGATTTCGCCAGATTTTTTGTGCCATCATTCGTCTATGATTTGCTGGAGCTTGTTAAACAGAATCGATTTTTTCTCAAATACCTACACGATGTACCACCACCAAGCAATCGCGGACTTTTGCGAAGTTGGAGTCCAAACATATGATCGAGTAGCAGCGCAGTGCTGGCTGCATACGTAAAATTTACATTCACTCTTGTTGCCCACGAGAGGGGGCGGGGGTTTGGGAAAACAGGAAAAAACAAAAGTAAAATAAAAATAGTATGCGCTAAAATTGAAGCAGTTGAAGAAGCGAAAAAAACAAGAGTGTGTATTTA
Organism: Aedes aegypti; assembly: GCF_002204515.2. Lineage (NCBI taxonomy): Eukaryota > Metazoa > Arthropoda > Insecta > Diptera > Culicidae > Aedes > Aedes aegypti. Next base: position 125,272,046 of record NC_035109.1, on the reverse strand, counting down.
CAGCCGGGGGCATCTCGATCGAGCAGAAATTACAAATGTGATGCATATTGTGACCTTCTGGGGTATTTGTCAAAAATATATTAGAATTTTTCTGTAGCATCGTGCATGGTAATTCATTACAATATACAGTTGGAGCTCGTTATAACGACAATTTTTATAGCGATAAATGCTATCTATAGCGACATTTTTCAGTCCCCTGAAATATATTTAAATGTTAAACCTGTTTTCTATAACGACTTTTCTCTGTTACGACGGTTCCTTGCGATGCTTCTTCTTCTTTCTGGCATTACGTCCCAACTGGGACAGAGCCTGCTTATCAGATAAGTGTCCTTATGAGCACTTCCACAGTTATTAACTGAGAGCTTTCTTTGCCGATTGACCATTTTTGCATGTGTATATCCGTGTGGCAGGTACGAAGATACTCTATGCCCTGGGAAGTCGAGAAAATTTCCAACCCGAAAAGATCCTCGACCGGTGGGATTCGAACCCACGACCCTCAGCTTGGTCTTGCTGAATAGCTGCGCGTTTACCGCTACGGCTATCTGGGCCCTTTGCGATGCTCCCCGATCAAATAAGAGCTGTAGCAGAATATGATAAACAGACTCTGATGATGTATTGCGAATTAGGGCTGTGCACAATATGCATTTATCGGTATCGGCGATAAAATATTGATTCAATATCGGTATCGGCGATATATCGGATTTGAAATTATCGGTATTGAACCGATATCCAACAATTTTAAAAAGATGGATGTTAAAGAAAAATCGATAATTTTCCACATCAACTTTTGCATTATGTAGTGCATTTCTTGAATTTTGTGATTACGACATGCAATTCTCAGAGGACATCTAGAATTCCATTGAATCAGTTTCATTTGTTCAATATAATTAATGAAAATAATTCTGATTATCGGATCGGCAAATGTTTTATCGATATCGGAAAATATCGGGTCATGAGATATCGGATATCGTATCGATAATATAGGCCCGAAAAAATCGATATTATCGATAATATCGATATTTGCACAGCCCTATTGCGAATCATGATTGTTACAGAGAGCAACACGTGAGAGAAATTCTTAATTAGCTCAGAATTCAACAGAATTCAATTAGGGTGCAAACATTCTTCAATACAAAAAAAAATGTATTAAATAAAATCTTAGCCTTAGTAAATTTATTTCAAATCTCCAACTATAATCCTTCTTCGAGGATTTTTACAAAAACTGATCCAAAATAAAGAAAATCACTAACGACACCTTCAAGCAGTGATTCGGAGGTTTCCCTAGATATTCCTCCTGAAGCCTGTCCACGATAAATTTCGGACACGGATGGCGGGTGTACCACAGAAAGTTCGAGAATTTTACAGAAAGAAGGATTAACATCCTTGTCAACTGTTTATTTTGTAGATATAACTCTTTTATTCTGAAATAAACAATTGTTTTTGTTGAATTATGAGTAACTTTTTTTTGCTGCCATTATTTGGGTGTCCGAAATTTAACGTGGACAGGCTTTAATATTTTATTTTGTTCTACGGTTTCCCCAGAAAGTTTGCAGTGTTTACTCTAAATTTTATGAATCTTTATACCTGCTCATGACCGCACTTCAGTTTTTTTTTTAATATTTTTATGAGTATTATTCCAAACATTGTATTCATTTCTTATATCTAGGTGTACTGTGTTAGATAACACTATCATCCTAATTTGGTAACATTTGTTAACAATATATTACATTTCATTTGCCGTTAAAGTTCCGATTTTTTACAGTTAACTTGATTTCACCTGCTTATAAGAGAAAAAAACAATGTTTTCAATTTACTTAACCTAACTTAACCTAAACATATAACGCATTAATCGTGGCAATAGAAGATGTAAAATAAATAATTAATAATTTATTTGACATTTGTTCCAATGTTTCAACATTGGATATTCTATGTAACTCATTGGTACTATGCCAGGGAGGAAGCTCCAGAATTATTTTCAAAATTTAATTTTAATTCTTTGCAGAGCTTTCTTCCTGGTATTACAACAGCTAGTCTATATTGGTACAGCATACAACCTGAAAAACCTGGCCTGAAAAAAATTTTTAATATAAAAAGCTTGTTCTTAAGACAAAGTTTTGATTTGATTTTAATAAGGACATTCTACATATTTGTTACATTTGGCTTGAATGCCCTCAATGTGATTTTTAAAAGATATATTTGTAGCATGAGCCCTTAGACTTCATCTGACCAATTTGTTGGAAACCCTGTCATCTTGACAACTAGAAGATTTCGAATAAAGAGCTTTTGGTGTATGTGGGAATATTATTAGTTGCGTTTTGGAAGCATTAAGAGGAATCTTCCATTTTTGTAAGTATGAAGAAAATATATCCAAACTTTTTTGCAATCGACTACAGATGACACGCAGACTTCGTCCTTTGGCGCTGGAGGAGAGGCCTGTGTCATCCGCATACAAAGATCTTTGACATCCCTGAGGTAACTCAGGTAAGTCAGATGTGAAAAAATTGTATAATATTGGTCCCAAAATGCTGCCTTGAGGAACACCAGCTCTTACATGACGTCTTTTAGACCTGGATTTCTGATAATTAACCTGAAGTGTACGATTTGACAGATAACTTTGAATTATTCTGACAATGTATGTTGAAAAATTAAAGTTTTTTAATTTTACGATCAAGCCTTCGTGCAAAACACTGTCGAATGCTTTTTCTTTGTCTAGAAGAGCAAGACCAGTAGAATTGCCTTCAGATTTGTTGGAACGGATCAAATTTGTTACACTTAAAATTTGATGAGTGGTCGAATCAAGACGGGGTTGGTGGTCTGATGGCTACCGCTTCTGCTTCATATGCAGAAGGTCATGGGTTCAATCCCAGGCCCGTCCCTTTCCTCGTACTTTGTAGTTGTATATCTCTCACTTGCTTCTATCTTCCATTCTAAATATATCACACTCAAACTATTCATAGCAAACGCTAGAACCAGAGACGGACAAGAAACCGTTTCCCCAACGCTTCCTACTTCCACGCGCACGCCTTTCTTACGCCTGATACATAGGCAGTCTGCTAACCACAAAAGCAAACCTCTCTGCCATGCCTTTCCTCCAACCCATACACTCCCGCATGAACAGACGTGGATGCAGTGGAATATACGGTCTACGTGGGAGTCAGTTCAATGCATCATCAATTCCTCCCCCTTCCCCTCATTGGTCTGCATTCTGACGTGGCAGGTGCCATTGTTGCCCAAAAATAGAAGATCACCAGCACTTATACACTGAGGATGCCTGTTAGTCCCAAGCAGTCATTCGGTTGGTTCCTTGTGTAAGTGCAGCTGATCAGGCGATACTGGAGTGCATCCACGGGCGGCCAATCAAGCTCAAGCTCAAGCTCAAAGTTGATGAGTGGTCGAATGCCCATGGTGGAATCCGAACTGTTCATTGTCAAAAATTGAATTTTCGTTGATGTGGACCATCATTCTGTTCAAAAAGACCTTTTCAAAAAGTTTACTGATGGAGGAAAGCAAACTGATTGAACGATAGCTAGAAGCTACTGCAGGATTTTTGTCTGATTTTAAAATTGGTACAATCTTAGCATTTTCCATTTGTCGCACTTCAGTAATATTCACAAAAAACAGGCGTTGAATCGAATTCCAAATTGTTTCGTCTCATTGCGATTTAATTTATGCATCTGAAGATATTGTGATAAAATAACTTACTAATGATTTGCGATATTTATTTAAATTAGAATGAAATGCAATTGTTACTCTTATACAGTTTTGGACAAGTAAAATAGTTTCGAAATGTTTCTAAGTGTTCCTTATCGTATTTTTTCACAATTACTACAAGTGTTACTTTGAAGGATAGCTTCAGCAATTCAAACAGAATTTTCTCCTCTACTATTCATCGAAAAAAAAAACTGAGTTTTTCTACGAACATTTCAAGCAGTTTGCTATTAGAAGAATATCTTCCGGATAATACAGGAATTTTATATATTTCAATAGTTTTTCTATATTTCAATAGTTTTCTCAGCATATTGAATTTGACTCGAAGTTCTTCTAGCGAATCGAATCGAACACCATATCGTTTTGTCTCATTGCGATTTAACTTATAAATGTAGCGCAAATGTGACAAATTTTATCATGGAAGTAAATTTTACTAATGATGTGTTTACCCTATGCGACATTAATTCAAATTAGAAACAAATAAATGGTTTCTTTTATGCAGTTATGTGCAAATAACGTAATTCTGAAAACTTTCTAGGTGTCACTTTGAATAAATTTTGTATTTCAATAGATAAAACCTATTCTGCGTTCTCCAGTTCAAACTGTAATGATGTCAAACAATAATTTTGTTGTGGATTTCTTTGTCTGTAGCTACCCATTATCAAAGTTACCCCAATAGTAAAAATCGGATTCCGATTATAAGAAAACTATAGATGCATTCAGATCGAACCGTTATGTAATCTATCAAGTACAATCGAATACTTTAATACCAGTACTTGTTTTAAAAATATAAAATAAAAATACTGAAATCAAAAATCAGAAATATTCAAATTTCCTTACAAAAAAACCATCAAAGTCACCCCGTTTTACGGTACCTTAATGACTTAAAAAAGGACGATATTCCTGAAAATTTTCGTTGGGGAAATTGCAATTGTATTTCTAGAATAATTAAAAGAGGGAAAGTCTGGAGGAACTAAAACGAGAATCTCTAGAGAAATTCGTAAAAATATTATTAATAATAATTTATCTAATTCTTGTACAAATGTTTAGAGGAGTGTACACTTCGTAAAGCTTAAGCAAACAAATTCGTTTTTTTGAGTCACTGGAGTGAAATGTTTATTTTTTTTCGGTTCTGGGCAGTGTTCTGCAAAGGCCCAAGCCTATTAGTTCATTTACGCGCATCTTCAGAGTGATTTTATATCCCAGCTAATGCGTGTTGATACTGAGATTGTGAGTTCAGTCGCGAATGGTGAGCTCGTTTCATGTTTGTTATAAAACAAATTTGAATCGTGGAATTTGTACATTTATTTAAACACACTATGTGAAACTTAGGGGCCCAGATAGCCGTAGCGGTTATTCAGCAAGACCAGGCTGAGGGTCGTGGGTTCGAATCCCACCGGTCGAGGATCTTTTCGGGTTTAAAATTTTCTCGACTTCCCAGGGCATAGAGTATCTTCGTACCTGCCACACGATATACACATGCAAAAATGGTCATTGGCATAGTAAGCTCTCAGTTAATAACTGTGGAAGTGCTCATAAGAACATAAGCTGAGAAGCAGGCTCTGTCCCAGTGGGGGCGTAACGCCAGAAAGAAGAAGAAGATGTGAAACTATGATCGATTCTTCAATAAGTGTCGGCATAAGCCCTTAGTCGTGTTTCATAAAATTTTGAGACACACGTGCCAATACTTTTATGCATTTGTCATAATTACAAGAAAAAATTTGTTTTGATAAGTCTGACATTCCGTAATGATTGACAATTTTTCAAATTGAAGCCTTATCATGTAGCTTTTGAGCTCTCCAACGAACAAAACTGTAAAAACCATGGAGATGCCGAAGTGAGCTCGGTCTCTAGTAGCAATTCCTTCCGAGAGATTGAAAGGTTTTTAATAAATTTAAGAAAAAATCTAATATTCCTCCTCTTACCCGATGACCGTGAGGATATGGGATGCCGTTTTTGACGTAACTAAATTTGGAGTCCTCGAGAGTGTACATTGAAGATGGTAAGCTAAAAAAGGCTACTTCTGTTGATTCTCTGTGCAATTATGATTATTCCAGTCAATCACTGAGTGGCGACTACGAATTGTACGGTTATCAATGCTTATGCGTATGCTGATTCATGGATAAATGTTTGGAGGAGTTCTAGGAATACTTTTTTTTGTAAATTTTAACAGTTCTTATTGAAGCATTTAAGTCTTACAAACCTAATGCTGCACTTTTTTTTATCTTTATATCAGTAATTTAAGTGTTCCTAGTTTAGCCCCTGGATTATTACAAACATCCTCATCAAAATATGTTTACTAGTAAGTATTTTTTTTCGCTGGAATCAATGTATGAATATCTAGAGATATGCTCGAAGAGATTTTTGAGGAAAATAAATCAATAAAACCAATTCCAAAATAACTGCTAAAAATATCGAAGAGTATATGTCCTCTTAACGTGTAAATTTAAAACTGAAATCATGTAAAAAACGAAAGGAAAAAAGCACTAATTTTCGACCCACAAGAAATCTGTGCCAATTTTCGGATTTTCACAGAAAGTAAAATAAATAAATAAAATAAAACGAATGAATGGTTCAAAAAATAAGTGCTGGGTCAAAAAATACTACACACCAATTATGTGCATTATATGGTCGGCGTTAAGTCAGAGTGAACCAAGTAACATTTTTGATATTTTGAGAAAAATGGGTTTAAAGTCTAACGCTCTGTAATTTTTGCACTCGTTTAAATTTCGGTTCAATATTTTTACACGTCTTTATGTAACTTTCAAACAATATAATGTGAAGTGATAATCATGAAAAATCATAATCCAAACCTCTAATAGAACGATTTTTTATGGACTATGTGTACTTGGTCCACTCTGACTGAACCAAAAACCAGCGTTCAGTGAGCTGGTTCACTCTGACTGAACAATTTCTTGAAAAATAACAATCATTTAATGCTTGCATGGTCAAATTGGGTGCATATCTCTAAGATAAACAGATTTTCAAGACCCTTCGACACCAGTATTGTAAATTCTTAAATAACCCATATAGTAAATACCAAAATCAGTGGCATTACGATAGCTTGAAAATTAAGAAATATTCAAATATGCGTTCAGTCAGAGTGGATCAAGTGAAAATCTTCAGTACCGACCAAAATATGCTGGTCCAATAAGCGGATTGTAGGACATGCCATACATACACCATAGAACTATTGTAAACTTCTATCGGACTCTGAAATTGACTCAAAAAATGCAGTAATCAATCATTTTATTGCTTTTCAACACTTGGTCCGCTCTGTGCATAGAATTTGTTGCAATTTCTAACCACCCATCCGAATGTGGTAAATTGTCAAAAATCAAAATCAAATCCATCGAATCATGTAATATTTATAAATTTCTATTGATGGATAAGTAGAAGAATGATTCGATGTCGAAAAATCTGACAAATGTCCTGAAATGTCTTTCATTTCCTCGCATTCCTAAGCTAGCTGATCATTTTCGCTGTTATGGTAATAAGCACTTGGTCCATTCTGACTGCACACTTTATCGATTTTTGTTGATCATCCAAAGTAAATTTATTATATATCTCTCGTAGTTTACAGCATTCTTCACATCTGATCAAAGTGTAACGGAGGTAAAGTAATTTTGCATCTAATGAGAGAATAATCCAATTTTCCCAAGTTTTGTACTTGGTCCCCTCTGACTTAACGGCGACCATATGTCACAGAAGTTTACACGTTTTGGGGACGGACCTAGTGTAGTGGTTAGAACACACGCCTCTCACGCCGAGGACCTGGGATCGAATCCCATCCCCGATATAGTCACCATAAATTTCAGTGACGACTTCCTTCGGAAGGGAAGTAAAGCCGTTGGTCCCGAGATGAACTAGCCCAGGGCTAAAAATCTCGTTAATAAAGATAAAAAAAAAAGTTTACACGTTTTGTTCGAACTTTGATGGAATAACAGAAGAACTGAAATAATCTAAGGGCAAATTCATGGATTATGCAATCAGCTAAATTAATGATTGAAAACAAATCAAGGAAAGGGAAAGCAGTGTACTTATAATACATTGGTGCTTAATGAAGACTACAACTTGATAAAATTGATAAAGCATTTAAAAGTTGGATGTTCAAAAATATGATTTTCTTCAAAGTTAGTGTTATGTACTTCAAAGGAAAATATCATTACTGACACTAGTAGTAAGTGTTCGATTGTATAACTTGACTCAGGATATTCAACTGATGCCTTTCAGTGAAGTTTGAAGCACAGTTCAGAAGCGCAAAGACTAAACATTATTTGGTTATGCTCCTACAAATTCCTTGAATTATTTTTTGAGAGATATTTGACGAAAGATTCGTTTAATCCTCGGATATACCTTTGGTAATATGTTATCTTTTATGGCATGCTATAAATTTAGCTGTACTTTGCTATTAATACCCATAACCAGAAAAAAGTGAAAGTTCTCCATTGAAATTAATTGTATACTTATTTTAACAAAATTCAACAAACATCTTCTTAAGAAATCACCTAAAATTGGTTTAAAAATGTCATCAGATATCCATTAATAAACTTTCTACGAGTAATTGGAAGATCTTATAGGTAAGTTTTTCGCTCAATAACTCGCCATAAAATTACTTAGATAGAATCTGTCCAGAGATCCACTGAATCGTAATCGTGAAATATTCAGAGTGAATCTAACTCGCCGAGGATCTTCGAAAGACTTCACCAAGTCATTCTTTAGGAATCTGCACTGATTTTTCACAATTCGTTAATTTTCAAGAATGTTTCTACCCGACTAAGGGTACATAACAAAATTCTATCAGCATATGTTATTATGTTATAAGTTTTTTTCGAACATAGGTTGTTACAAACTTGATGCAGGATGTTGTTAAAATAACTAAATTTATAACAAAAAGTGTATGAATATTAACATAAACATAACAAAATATGTTTTAATTCAATCAAAAACATATCAAACCAAGTTATAATGTTTGATACAAAGTATCAAAATTATAATACTGTTCGATATGACGAATTCTATCCACAATGAGTCGAAAAAAATAAAAATCGTGCTCGATAGTCTTCGATTTGGATTAAATTTTGCACATGTTTTTGGTATGATAGAATAAGTGTTTTCCATAGAAAAAATGATCATTTTGACTCAAGTGTAACTTATGAAAATGGCCTATAAATTTTTGCTTACAACTTATTTGAAAAATTCTAACTCCGAAACTGTTGATTTTAGAGAAAAATGTTCTATGAAGAAGTTGTAGTGAACCGTTTGGACTATAAGAGAAAAATATACACTGAAAAAATATTTTATTTATTTTCATTGAAAAATCAAAAATAAAACTTAAATTTTAAATTACACGAAAACCCCATTTTTCATATTTTTTAAATTTTCACCATAGAATCTTGATAGTAAAAAGATGTTTGGGCCAAAGTTTCATAATGGAGAAATTTTTAATAAAAAAGTTTTTCTAAGAACAACTTCTGGTCGATTTTCAAAATTTTGATTTTTTGTCAAAATAAATACGTTCTGATGATACAGTAAGCATCTTGAAATGATTCTAAGCCATAATGATCATATGAATAATTTCTTTAGAAGTAGCCATTTTCGAATTATATCGAGTTTAATGCAAAAAATATTGTTTAAATATTAAAATAGGCCATTTTTATTAGTTATTCGCGTTTCTCCATTAATTATAATACGTTTTCGAGAGTAAAGACCATATTTAGAAAATAACTACTGAATACCAAATTGAGGTATACCAGATAATTTCCAATACTTACAACCTGAATGAGGTTTGAATGAGCCCTGCATAAGAGGTAAAATACCTCAAATAATACCTTCTGCATATTCTACAAATACCAAGCTGATAACTAGATCAGGTATTATAATACCTAAATAATACTTTATGGACTTTCATATAAAAGTGAATTAATTCTAATAAAGTAACTTTTTTTTTGACAAATTTCAAGCCACAAAGGAAGCGTCGGGAACTTACTGTGCACCGTCAGCTGTGGATGAAAATCAGGACCATTGATTCAAATTCAAACATTTTAGACAGCCATTTGACCAAAACCGAGCATTTTGCCGTGCAGTACCGTGCAATGGATTCGACTTCGTATATTGAAGCTTTCGATCATACCATGTCTGTAAACAACCAAATAAGGAGCAAAATTAGAGAAATGTAGCCAAAATCCGTACCATAAAGTTGTTTGATCAAATGCTGACGGAATTTAAATTTTTTTCATGATAGGTGATACCCACCTATTTGACCCCAACTCAGTCCAATAAAGAGATTTTGGGCTATTATGTAGCCGAAGCTAAGAGTAAATAAAAGTATAGCTAAAATATCAACGAACTGTAAACTAAATGGGATGAAATGCCAAAAATATGGATGAAAATAGAGTGCGCAAATTAATTAACCGTATTCCGGGAAAAGTCCAACAATTTATTATTAAAAGGAATGCATATTTTTTCTTATTTTTCCTTTGAAGCTTACAAGGATAACAACATTTGAGTTAAAATATAATTCATTTTCGTTCAGTTATATCCAAATTATTCCAATTCGTGTATGTTCCAATCCTCAATGGGCCACACCTTAAGAGAAAAAAAAACGCTTCCAATTAGCTAGACTGAACTTACCCTAATTATTTAACGCATTTTTCGTGGAAATAGAAGATTGCAACGATTTTTGTCTATAATTATTTATTTTTCGAGATTTGTTCCAACGTTTCAACATTGAATATTCTATGTAACTCATTATTACAAGAAGGAAGCTTCAGAATCATTTTCAAAATGTTATAATGAATCCTCTGCAGAGCTTTCTTTCTGGTATTACAACAGCTAGTCCATATTGGTACAGCATACAGCATGGCAGGCTTAAAAAAATGTTCATGTTCTGAACTTAATCAATTACTTTGTTAGGAATCCTTTTCTTAGAATATTTGATAGAAATTCAAAGAACAATTGACTACAATTCAATTATAGTCGACGGTGACCCCTCATAGTTTTTAGTTTACAGAAACCCCGTTCATGACAATTCCCGTTCACTCGGGACACACCAGCACCTACCGACTCGACCCGACCCGAACGTGGCTCTCGAAAACCAACACACGGCCAGAGAAAGGTGTGTTTTATTCGCGTTTTCGCTGGTTGGTTGGTTCGGTGTTTACGTTTCGATTGATGGTGCAGCCGATGGCAACAGCGCTCAGCAACAGAGCGGGCGGCGAGGTGGCGGCAGCGACAGTGCACCACACCAGGTAGCGAATGAAACATGAATAAGTTGTGTTGTGGTGGCACCTACCATACCTACCTATCGGCCCAGCTGAGGAAAAGTTGAATCTGAGCTCTGGGATGTAGTTTTTTTTTATTATTTTCATGTGGAAGAGTATTAAAGTGTTGGTGGTTTGGGACGTTGTGGGCATGCAAATAACGGTGACTCCGGTAGACGATTTCTGTGGAGAAATAATTGAAACGGTTAGGGTAATAATCTTCATACTTACAAAAATGGAAGATTTCTCCTAATGCTTCCAAAACTCAACTAATAATATTCCCACATATACCAAAAGCTTTTCATTTGAAACCTACAAGTCGTTGTCTTGATGAGAGGGGTTCCAAGAAGTTGGTCAGATAAAAAAGTATCTAGAGCTCTTGCTAGAGGTAGATAAAAATTTAACTTCGAAAAACCACATTGAGAGCATTCAAGCCAAATTTAACAAATATATAAATTGTCTTGGGTACAAGTTTTCGATCTTTAAAAAAATGTCATTCCAGCCACGTTGTATGTATGAACTAGCTTTTGTAATACTATTTAGGAAGAAAGCTCTGCAGAGGATTCAAAATAAAATTTTGAAAATGATTCTGAAGCTTCCTCCCTTTTGGTATAGTACCAATGACTTACATAGAATATCCAGTGTTGAAACTTTGGAGCAAATGTCAAATAATATTATTTTAAATTTATACAAAAATCGTTGAAATCTTCTATTGTCACGATCAATGCGTTATACATATATTTAAGTTGTATTATGTAAATTGAAAGCGTTTTTTCTCTTATTACTAAAATCAACTCACTTGTAACAATTCTGTACTGCTACGGTAAAATAAATGTAATATGTTGTTAACATAATGTTAACAAACGCTTTATTTAGTTTTACCAAATTAGGAAGATAGTGTTGTTCAACACAGAACACATAGAAATAAGATATGATTGTGATGTGTGAAATGATACTACAAAATTAAATAGAAAACTTAGGTTTTTTGAACTTGAGTCTAGGCTTTTATGGGAAAATATTTAATTTTTTATAATCCTTTTGTGTTAATCTATCTTTGAATTATATAAAATTCATATTCATACTTATAATTATATAAAATTCATTATTCATACTTGTGGGCTTCGTAGCCGTGCGGTTAGCGGCGTCAGTCGCTTAAGCGTATTGTGCTACGGAGTGTGGGTTCGATTCCCGCCCCAGTCGGAGAAAACTTTTCGTCAAACGAAAAATTCTTCACTGGTCCACTGGTCGTTCCATGTGTCCGTTGTCTAATGTTAGTAATGTTCAGTCTGTGCAGCCTTTGGCTGAAGACGGTGTAGATTGTCTTTATATTGAGATTGCATACTTCAGTGAGATTGTGTTAGACTTTTTCGACCTCATCGTAAAACCTTTTGCTCAATCTCAGTTTTGATTATATTTGTCTTAAATTTATAACAGTTATCAAAACTTCCTACTAATTTATTAAAAAAAAAGTAAACAAGGATGTTCTTATTTACTTTTATTGAAGAAATTATGTGAATTGTCGTTTGCAACATTGATATTTGATTTACTCCCGCACCCTATCAGTGGACTAGCATAAACTTTTTCGAACCCTCTCTTCCCTCTTAATTGTCCACATGAACGGCCACGAAGTCAACTCAATGCGAATTCGAGAGAAATTTCTGTTAGATTTCTAGAGTATTACTTGTAAAAATATCTGAAACAAGTTATACCTATGAGAGTTTCCTTAGAAATTAGCAGCGTGGTTTCTGAAATAAATCCTTAAAGAACATCATTTTAGCAAAGAAAACAGTCATGTAAAAACTATTGAAGGAAATAGCTTAGGGAAACTGATCTGATGGTAATGTTTATTGAATGATGAAGATTGATTTTATAGAAATCTTAGAGTAGGTTGTGTGAAAATCTCAGAAATAATGTCTGATACGATATTCGGCTATTTGGCCGAATGCCGTTTGGCCGAATCATGAACAAAACAAATGCTCAAATTGATACAACGCTGATATGTAGGATTCATAAGTGTGGCTCAATAACTGATCAGCTTATTAATTTGTTTATTTTTATGATGTAACGGGACGTCATGTTTGTCCCTATATAAGAGCTCCAAGAGCTTTATAAAATCAACCCGTTAATTTAGGACGAACTTGTGAACTCGACACATCGCGTCAAGACTCTAAGCTGATGGTTGATTCGTCTCTGGGCTATCAACGGTGTGCTAGGGTTTCGAGTGTTTTTTAATGATTTCTTCAGATTTTTTTTTCTTTTCAACTTCAGCTATTATTTTGAATTATACTGGTTTCATTATTCCTCTTTTAGCAATGACTGTTTCTTGAACTGACACTAGAAAGCTAATTGTTTGTATATCAATGATAATTTATCCTTCTTTCAGAATAAGTTGAACAAGTTCTTTGAAATTAAGCTTTGAAATTCATTACAAATGCATGCAAGCTGTAGTTCACTATTGGTTTTCCATTTCGGCCAAATGGCATTCGGCCAAATGACCCTTTCGGCCAAACCGCATTCAGCCAAATTATCCGGAACCGTCTAATAGAAATCTTGAAGGGCTTCTTTTTCCATAAGCAATCCATGGAACTGTTCTCAATATTTTCTACAGATATACCTTTATAGTTATGTTTTATCAATAATCTTAAGTGGAAATGGAATGAAATATGGAAAATTAACCAAAGGTTGTTGAGAAATTAATGGAAGTTTTTTTTTGGGATTTCACATTACGACCATTAAGTTGATCTATTGTGGTATACACCTGTTTATTTTTCGCATATTTTTAGGACGACAAGTTACTATTAAGAATAACTGCCGTTGACTGATAGTGCGACGTACCCCTATCTGGTATGATTCATAAAATGAATTCAACTACCTTATTGGGAATTCCTTGCCAAATTTCAAAAGGACTCAGTATGCCCTTGTTGAAATACTGTCTTTTTTACGCAAATTGTGCTGAGTAGTAACAAAGCAAGTGTTGAGAGGTCTCTATCTCACAGTCGCAAAACCGACAGATATCAGTTGGACTTCGACCTATCTTCTTTAAATGATATCAAGCTGGACAATGTCCTGTAAGTAGTCCAATAACTATACAGAATGATTTTTTATTTAAGTTTAGAAGTTTTTCTGTAATTTGTTTATTTGGAGTTATAAACAGTTTAGACTGTCTTGATGTATTTGTACCAACCAGTTCGACTGTATCATATTACGCTCCCATTTATTTCCATTTGTATTACACATTTTGAAACTCCACAAAAGGGTTCTGGTCTTAAAAATGGAATGGAAGTTACTGGAAATCCTAATTTGCATTTCTAGTTATTGCTCTTTGGATTTAACTAACGACATCTCCAGGACTTGAACAGTGATTTCATTCAGTAACATATATTGGTGAAATGATCTTCATAAGTTCCTTTATCTGGTGGACGATTATTGAAAGAAATGTTGTTACTTTTCATGCAGCATTCTTTTGTGTTTTCAATACAATTCTTACAAGAATTTCTAAATGAATACCTGATTGTGTATTCAGGGATATTTTTCATCCAAGTGTTGTATAAATCTATTGAGAACTATTGCGATTTTTTTTTAAGACACTACACGTTAATCACCCAAGGAGATTCTTGCATATTTCTTGGATGTTTCGAATCAAGGCCTGTTCTTTTCTAATTCCTGCAGATATTTCTGAGAAAAATCATGGAGGATTCTTACTAAAGACATCCCAAGATATATTCTCTAGACAATTCGAGAAGCAATAACGCAACCAGGTTCTGGAACGGGGGTTGGCTTGCAAATTTGAAAGCCATTTCGAGAAGGCATGATCCAATTAAAGTTTGAGTTAAAAAATTGAACTGTGATATTAGTTATTACCCAAAATTACAATAAAATTAGCCAAGGTAATACTCTTTAATCGATTTTCATCTGTGGTGTTCCTTAACCATCCGGGTGTCGCGCTGTTTTGCATAGTCAGTTTCGCCACACTGCTGCTGAGTACGAAAAGCGAGGTTTTTCCAACAGTATTGTACAAAATATTCGATTACTGTCCTATGTTTTTAAGATTTTCATAAGGTAATTCTCATTTTTAAGCTTAAAAATTTGCAAGATAAACGGCTGCCAAATTTCGATATGCTTCGAGCAGCATTTAAAGATTTTGTTTCTCCATAATATTTATAATTCAAAGAATCGCATCTCCAAGAATTCATATGTTCTGAACGTCAGGAAGTTTCCCTAAATGTTGAATCAACTAATGAATAATTGATGCTTTGTGTGTGAATCTCTACCAAACTCCTCAATCAAGGCTTCAGTTTGTTTTACAGAAGAGGAAGGAAAATTTCGCTGTTTATTAGCTTTTGTGACGTTGGGACTATGAGCACAATTAACAGATATATTTTTTTTACAAAAATATGAGAAAAAAATACAACTTTGAAGAAAACTGCTGTAAATCTCATTGAAACTCAGTGTTAATACAAACTAAACTATAAGTTACTGAACCGTAGTTGCAGGAAGTGTATTGATTACTTTAATTTTCCGACAACGAAGTGCTTATTTGTCCGACGTGTAAATACGGTTATTGTGTATTCCTCAGGGAGTTAATACACCATGACCCCACAGTTATGGATCAAAAAGTGTGGAGTCCAAACTATAAAATTCAATAGAACGACATGGAAAACGTAAAATTGTAATTTAAAAGCACGAATTGAATCGTTTTAAATTGGAACTTCGGTTAGTACACTATTTTGAGTGTGATATTTACATAGGATTGCATAAAAGTTAAAAATTGTGTCGGTGTCTGAAAACCATATTATGGATCAATTTTCATATTATGGATCAAATTGTGACATATTACGGATCAGTGCGTAAAATCAAGAGATTTTCAACTCAAAGCATCTGTATTGCATAATTTGGCGAAAGTTAACATGGTATCACAATCACATATTACTGCAAAAAATAGCAGTGTTAAAGCTGGAAACAAGGGGTAAATGCCTTTTTTGTGATACTGCATTGTAGTAACTGAGACATGAACTGTTTTCGCTGCACACCAAGTTTTCCACCCTTTTTTGTTTGCAAAAAAACGAAATTGATAAAACTTGATGTTTTACTAGTTTTATTCTTAGTGCTATTATCTGAAAATGTCGAATCCAATTCTTAAAATGGCAGAAATCTACATTCTTTGGAAGTGATCCATAACCGTGGTAAACAATCATTTCTTGGTCCATATTATGGATCACTAGTTAGAAGTGCTAATATTCGGTATTTAGGATCAACAATCAAGAAAAATGTTTTCCAAAGATGAATTCATACTAAATCGAAGCGACCGAGCATGTTTTATGCTATAACATTTGATTTTTACCACCTATGGGAGCTTATGAATGATAGTTGTGTGGTACCAACTAAACATTTGACACCGTTATTTAGCGGTCGAATGTTGTGCTTAACATTACAAATGTTAGAAGACAAATAGTATAACATGGGAAAAATATGTTTTACGTCAACGTTTATGTTTCGAGCGAGTTATCCGATGTTGAACGCCAAAGTGATCCGTCACTGTGGGTGATCCGTAACTGTGTGGGCATGGTAGTTTCCGTTTTTTGTCATATGTCAGCAACGAAAATCTTTATCTATCATTGCCAGTACAAGTTGTGTATATAAAAGACAGTGATTTTTTTTAGTTATGTACATACCAGACATTTATAGTTAGACAAAACAAAGAACATAAAACGAAAAATATATTTAACCTCTGAGGAAGCC
This sequence comes from Aedes aegypti, assembly GCF_002204515.2. Classification (NCBI taxonomy): domain Eukaryota; kingdom Metazoa; phylum Arthropoda; class Insecta; order Diptera; family Culicidae; genus Aedes; species Aedes aegypti. Next base: position 125,255,337 of record NC_035109.1, on the reverse strand, counting down.
GCAATACCTGTGTCGAAACGTCGGGTAAATAGGCACCTCGTTTTTTTCTGTGGTCCGTGGACCCGTAGGGAGACATGACGACTTCTCATGAAGCTGCAAAGCACTTGCAAATACTCTAAGTTTTTTATGTTTGATGTATAAATATTGATGCGGAATCCCTTAACTTGTTCAATTTTATGGAACATATGAATCTTTTTATGCATTGCAACTAAAATAAGTTTCTTAACTACGAAAATACTAATCAAATATTTACAATGTTACTATATCAATTAAAACTTCTAAACTGGGTACTATTACTATTAAGATCTCTATTGAAATATCGATTCTAAATTTATGTTATATGTTTTCATTTCAGACCCTTACAACTTTCTGTATAGTTTCTTACTGAACTATTGGCGGAGTTCAAAGCGAATTGACTGATATATTTTAAACAATGGATGCTTTTGAAGTTTTTAGTGGCCTAGAAGGATTTCTTATGATATCTTTGGCAGATATCTGCTCTAAAGATTCATGCTGCAATTATTGGCAGAGAGAAAAAAAAAGGTCTCCTCAGAGGTTCTCGGAAATATTTTTTAAGATTCACAATGATTTTTTCACAATGCTCAATAGGTCTACTCAAGTACACTATGAGCCTTAAGATACTCGGAACACCTCAAAATTGCATGAATACTTAAAACACTCAGTGCAGATTTCAGAGGATAATTACTGAAAATATATCCGGAGAATTTCTGATGAATTCTTTACGGAATGAATTTTGGAGAAATCCTGTGAAAAAACCTGTGATTATTTCAAATATTGAAAAATTCGATATCCGTAGATTTCAAAAGAAAAGTTCATTGAATTACATACAAGAAAGCTGATTGAAGGTTAGTTAGCATTATATTTCGCTAGAACCTTCTCAAGAAACTGTCCTGTTAAATTCATATCACCTTTCTTATAAAATATCTTTGGAAGTTCATAAGTGAGGTATTGAAAAGATACTCGTTTAACCCTTTTTACGATTCCCGGTGGACTTTTTCAGTTGATTTTTTTACCTGATCAGTAGCCTTCAGACGTGATATTTGTATGTGTCTACTGAGGAATCAACTGTTTCCAAAATATTTGTAATATTCATTTTGTATTACCTAATATAAATCTGTTTAGAATGCTTCGCTATTTCGTTTTCTCATGCTTGATTCCTGGGGATAACGTTTACAGATGGCTTACAAAATGATATGTTAGCCGACTCAATTGATATTGCCCGAACCAATGCTTCTAATTTGGGTAACACCTGCGTTTCTATAAAATGAGGTTTCAAGAACTCTGAATTTTCAAGGATCCGTGGAATGCTTGGTTGGGAAGCACTGATTCAGAGAACGAGTATTCAAATTTTAATTTTCCAATTCATTGTTACGATTAATAACCATACCGTAATCCAATAACTATTCTGTCTGAAAACTCAAATTTCAGTTGCTGCAACCAATAGTTTGAGATTTGAACACTGCACAAAATATTTTCTGCAATTTTTCAGATAAAACATCAAAAACAGACTTGTCATCAAGACGAGGTTGAACAATCGTTCAGTTATTTCGTCGGAAGTGCAGCAATTTGCCTATTCTCTTCAAGATGTTTCGCTATCTTTGGGCAGAACGGCATCTTCAACCTTTCTTAGTCCCTAACAAAAAGTTTAACTTGTGACTTACAAAGCCTAGAATGTTCAATAATACGGTGATCAAAAAAAATAGAGTGGTCTTTCATTCATTATTGAATTACAAGAGACACATGTATTCAAAATCATGAGATTGAGCCGTCGCATGCTTAGTTTTGATGCTGAAATTTAGTGGCCTCGTAATACGGGTTTCTCGGTGGCCATTCCCGGGCTCCAAAAGGAATAACCATCTACTCATCCTTTTGATAGAAGACATCCCAACATTAAAAAATCATAAAGACTTGGTCGCCATTCATTTGGTTTAGGGACAGCAACTCGTGTAATTTCATGGAATTGTCCAGATTGGCCACCTTCCGGGACTCCTGGAACCGGCTCCGCATGGACCATACTGCACCGAAATATTCAGGGGATGTGCTCCGGTTGCTTGTTCCTTATTGTAGAGAAGTTTTATGCCAAAATATCCATCAACCGAAAAGAACCAAGAAAAACACGGATGCGAATTGCATATACAGGTCGGACTCGATTATCCGGAATTTTAGACTCGATTATCCGGAATATATTTTTTAATATGTTTGTTTATCAGTTTTTATGCAAAGTTTTGAGATAATTAAGTATTGCAATATACAATATTAATGGTTTAGCAGTTTTGGACGTAGGTAAGAAAAAGGGGGGTGGGGAGGGGGGGTTGGAAAAGTTTTTTTTTTGTGTATGCCGGTCAAAAATTTGTTTTTCTTCTCAAGACCCCTAATGTTCCTAGAAATAATTTTTGGCTACGCCACTGCATTATATAAATAAAACAGCAAAAAAAGATAATATTTTAGTTCTTTTATCGCAGATTTTAATTTTTCTTAGTGATTCGATTATCCGGAGTGAAAAAAAAATCGATACTCCGGATAATCGAGTCCGACCTGCACAACTTTTTTTATGGGAGCCCCCCCTTAGGGGTCGTTGAAAACTTTTCTTCTAACAAAAAAAATATCGGAAAATTTCAAATTGCTACCAAGCAAATTTACATTGGTTAAAATTTTGAATTTGGTCGAAAAAGACACAAAGTCCTTACTATAACTAAGCAAACACGGAATTATCCAATGGAGCTTAAGACTTCCTGCCTGACTACAGCAAATTCGGAAATATTAACTCTGGTTGGCGGTGTTCTTTACTTTTATACTTGAATTAAAAAGGCTGGCATCGATCTGTTGATCGATTTTTTTTTAAGTATTTAGAGAAGTTTGAAAATCACAGATTACTTCCTTAGACGATGTGTACTGAACCCTCAGTGATTGGCCAATTCTACAAAGTATACCAAACAAGTTCAGTTTTGCAAACGCAGGATATCGCAACACTGTTGTGATTTCTAACGGCGCTACGTGCTTGATACGCTCCCAAAAGTCCACCAACTCTTCAGTTCAAATTTCCTGCACACCTCGCGAAGAGTTCCACGGCTAACGGTGCGCGTCCCCCTCAATAGACAGAAATGCGGGCCAAATGTGCATTCACCGCACTACTGCTGCTGCTATTCACATAGTGTTTTTTGATCGTCGATTTGCAATCCGAACCGGTTGACGAACATCGCCTGCGTCGTCTTCGGTCATCCCTCTACCCCCTTTCGGAACTCGGCTTGCGGTGGTCATCGCGTATTTACTATCTACAACCAAACCGTGACCAAGCCATAGGCTAAATACCCAGATATCGAGTTTCTACACACATGTGTTTCGGTTGTTTGATTTCTGTAACTTTTACTCGCGCATAGGTCTAGGTATATCTAATGGCTGTGTCGACGATAAAAAGCGAAAAATGACGTTTACTAATACATCAATCGATCCACTCGCAGCAGATGATTGCAAAGGGGATTGAACTATTCGCTGCTAGTTAGGTACACTATCTCGGTTGGTCATCCATGCTTACGTATTGGTGGTGGATACTAAGCTTGAAGAGATGCTGTCCATCATCTCTGATATTGTATATTAATGCGCTAAGTCTGAAAAGTGTCGTGCAGACAGCGATGCCTGATGTACGTTATTGAAGATAATTTATTTTCGAATATTTTAATCATATGAAACATTGTTCTAAAACTACTATAGTTATAGACAAATTGGATGTTTCATAATTTTCTAATAAATATAATTTTGATAAGAATGCTGAAAAAATATTCAAAATTTGATAAAAAAAATATCAAAGTAATGTAAACTTTGCTGAAGTCAGCTCAAACTATGAGACTTCTCTTTGAATTCGGATAAGCACACAAACATATGGTATTAAGAATTTTCAAAATACAAGCCGCGCTCTAATGGACAGTCTCTTACCATAATTATTATTTCTCGCGTTCAGTATCATAAGGGCGTAACTGCAGTGATCGATTTCTCTTCATCGATTTTCTCTTTAGCTAGCCATTCGGCCGGGTAACTGTTTTCGACCGCTTTTTTCGGTTCAGTAGAAAGCATTCATCGCCCTTCATCATGCTGCATCGCAAAATGTGACGAAAATCGTTTAATTTTCATGTAATAAGCTAAAGAGAAAATCGACGAAGAGAAATCGATCAATGCAGATACGCCTGTATGATACTAAACGCGAGATTTGGTCTAAGTTAAACTTGTAGAATCGATGCTCTGTCAATCTGGCATCTCTGTATGCAGGTAGTGATGGTGTTGAATCGAGGATAAATGGTCATACTGAGCTTAGAAATATGTTTGAACTCTGGAGATTTCACCAATACCGTTAGCCCTAATCGAATAGTTTGGTCCCCGGAGAAAGGTGTGAGTTTGTGTCAAACCGAGATGACCATCAGCTGATCTGAATTAGCTTCATTATACACCATGCAGTTACCGTGAGCCATCAATCTTTGTGACATAAATCCTTGAAAAGTCGACCAAAAAAAAAGCATCCTTATTCATCGTGCTTCACACACAGCAACTCGAGCACGATAAAAAATGAAGTCATTGAAGGTTATGCACGCGTTGAGTGCTGACAACTTTGGAAGATTTACTTCTCGTTCTACGACTTGAGTCCGGTAGGTATCTGCGGAACTTCGCACTGCACCATTGCTGTTGACGTCGTCGCCGAGTGGTGCTGTGATGGAAATATGGGCACGCAGGTTTGCGTTTTTCTCTTCTTGTGGCTCTCAACAGTGAAACCACTCATCACTCGTCATCGCCGCCAAGTAAGAATCATACTTTAGCTGGTATCTATACTGCCGCATAATGGGACCATTTCAGAAAAATATGATCAAAATACCAAAACCACAAACAAACTTGTTAATATTACTGGTACATGTATTTTTGTCTATCTACCTCAAGGGCATTTACCAGTTTCAAATAAACTACCATTTCTTTAATTTTCCTCATTCCTTTAGTATTGTAATTCTTAACTTTTTCATGCAACTTAACACAATTAAGGACGTAAATCATCACTTTCTACTTTAATTTTTCTACAAGGGAGACGGGACTTCTTGGCATTAACGTCCTCACTAGGACAAAGCCTGCTTCTCAGCTTAGTGTTCTTATGAGCACTTCCACAGTTATCAACTGAGAGCTTTCTTAGCCAAAGTTTCCATTTTTGCATCCGTATATTGTGTGGCAAGCATGAAGTCAAGAAAATTTCCTTTACGAAAAGATCCTGGACCCACCGGGAATCGAACCCAAACACCTTCAGCATGGCTTTGCTTTGTAGCTGCGGACTCTAACCACTCGGCTAAGAAAGGCCCCAGACGGATCTGGTCTGCCCATAAAAGCATAACTGTCCCATATGAATTTTCGAACCGACACCTTTTATCACCGCAACATAGTTAAATGTATATGTTTAAAATAGGCTTTAGGACATTTCGTCGAATGACATTTGGTCGAATGACGTTTGGTCGAATGACATTTGGTCGAAAGTACATTTGGTCGAAAGGACATTTGGTCGAATGGACATTTGGTCGAATTGCTTTGGAACATTTATTTTGGTCGAATGACGTTTAGTTGAACGGAAATTTGGTTGAAAGCTTATTTTTAAATGGTTTATTGAAAGATCATTTGATCATTATGCCAAAAATCTAGGATTTCGATGATTATTCAACTGAACTTAAACTTTTTAGAAGTAGTTTTTTGTACATTGACTGAAATATTTAGCTCTAGTGAATGTATTATTCTTTGAAAATATCATCATTCTTCGACTGCTCAACTAGAGTTACATATTTATCAGGAGCACACAAATGTACTGACGAGCCTCCAACCAAACCGTCTCTCGGCTCATCGGAATCCTAGTGTGCTGCGCTAGACGGAGGCTCACGAAAATTCTAAAAGCGCGCGCTACGTGATGTGCTCTCGGGGAGACTCGTCTCATGCGCTGCTCGGCGCTACGGCTCGCCATCGGTATCCAAGGTGTGAAACAACTGCTTAGTTACGAACAGCCTCTACAACTATTTTCGCCTTATTATGCAGGTGTGTAGATGACCTACATGATATGGTCGAAGACTCGCGATCCAAGAGTTACAATTTCGATCCTCATTGAAAACTTTTGTAATCACTTAAATTATTGCGCTAAATTTTAAACAGCACATGTGACAAATCGCATGAGACCGCAGTGAGACACATCACAAAAAAATGAGGCGCACCAAAAAAGGTCTCACAATGTACAGCGCTCCCGTGTGCATGCAAGCAATGAGGCTCCTGCCCCTAAGGCTATAGCACGTGCACAGTAACTCTATGCTCAACAAGCTTTTATTTTATTACCCAACGATGTGAACATAATGTTTTCATTATTTATTAATCTTTTGAAATGCCAACGTTCTTAATAATGAACAACTGATGTTAATTTGATGAAAAATTTAGAGAGAGTGCTCGGGATCTTTCTTTGAATTACGGGTGAACAAAAAAGCAACAGGAATCATTAAAAACTCAAGGGCTTAATCAATATGTTGGGAGGCCGTCCATCAAATTGGATAACAAAATGTTACTAATCGCATAGAGAATGTTGGTAAAACAGCTGATACTTTTTCGGTTATTTAATCACTCTTGTATTCGCGCCAAAATGTTCCTCTAGAAATATTCTATGCTTTCTGTTGCAACTAAACCTCTTCGACCAAATGTCCATTCGACGAAATGTCCGTTCGACCAAATGTACTTTCTACCAAACGTCATTCGACTAAATGTCATTCGACCAAAGGTCTTTCGACCAAATGTCATTCTTCTTCTTTCTGGCGTTACGTCCCCACTGGGACAGAGCCTGCTTCTCAGCTTAGTGTTCTTATGAGCACTTCCACAGTTTTTAACTGAGAGCTTACTATGCCAATGACCATTTTTGCATGTGTATATCGTGTGGCAGGTACGAAGATACTCTATGCCCTGGGAAGTCGAGAAAATTTCCAACCCGAAAATATCCTCGACCGGTGGGATTCGAACCCACGACCCTCAGCTTGGGACCAAATGTCATAGATTCTTTAAAATATGAGCTTGGTGTGGTCCCATATGGAAAAATAAAGGCATAACAGTCTCTATATCAACTGTCAACTCAAATAGCAACCGCAGAACGTGAATTGTTCTCAAGTTTATATTTTTTGCTGACTTATAGAAGCACAATGTGTGATCTGTGCGGTGATGTTGAATGAATATGGCATGCAGAAATGTACTATAAAATTATGAAAATTTTAATCAGAAAACAAATTTCAAACTTTGAGCGCTATTTTTTCAATGCCTACTTTTTTCATATGGGACAGTTATGTCTATGGTGTAGTGGTTAGAACACACGTCTCTCAAACCGAGGCTCTGGGATCGAATCTCATCCTCGAGATAGTTACTTATAACGCAGAAGATCATTGTGACGACTTCCTTCGGAAGGGAAGTAAAGCTGTTGGTCCCGAGATGAACTAGCCCAGGGATGAAAATCTCGTTAATAAAGATTTAAAAAAAAACATTAGGTAATGGGTCTGGTTAAAAGTTTTGGAGGGATAAAGATTTGATGATTGATGGTCTCTTTGACATGTGATTTTTCTCTGACTAGTCAGAGGTCAAACTGAGTAAACCACCAGAAAATAATCCTCCAGCGATTATCTCCGTAATAATTCCAGAAAGTCTGCAGGTATCATGCGAAAAGTTTTCCTAAGATTTCCTCCAAGCAATCTGTCAAGAATTCGTCAGAATTCTTTTTCTCATGATTCCTGTAGAATTATGTATAAGAATATATTATTCTTCCAGGAACTTCAAGCTCTATTTAACAAACTAGACATTCCAATGAAACTATAACATTTAAAAGCACATACAATAAGTTCATGATTTTTTTCATGGAAAAATTTCTGCATAAATAACTTCAATGATTCCATCAGGAATTTTCAGAATATTGCACAAAGTATTCGTCCAAAAGTTTGTTTAATAACTCCCCAGAAATTACTCTTTCCTTTTATGAAACCTAAATAGAAATATTTCAAGGAATTCTCCTGTCTGGGTCTATTTTCATTGTACCCATTAAAGAATTTCGAGGGACATTGCTAAATTATTTCAAATAAAATCAAATGTCAAAGTTTTTGAATAAATCCTGGAGGAAATAAAGATATGGTTCATGTAGAAACCTCTGAGCACGAACTTCTAAATAAACTGCTTCCAGGGTGACCAGTGCACCGGAATATCGGGATAACTGGGAAAAAGCCGGGAATTTAGAATCACCGGGAAATATACGGGAATTTCAATTAGCACCCGGAAATTTTTGCATACCAAGTAATGTTTTAACCAGCAAGATCTAAACTTTAGTGGATTTTTACAAAAGCTTCTGAATTTGAATCCCAAGTTAGTCAATAGAGTCAATAACATATTCTTTATACAAATGTTACTACTTGCTCTAATCCAGTAAATAATAAGCCAATAAATTAAATACTTTTAATGAAGAAAAATATTGCGAAAAATTTTTCATTTGGTTTTATTAGGCATTTTATGTTAAAAACTTGAGGCCCAGATAGCCGTAGTGGTAAACGCGCAGCTATTCAGCAAGACCAAGCTGAGTGTAGTGGGTTCGAAACCCACAGGTCGAGGATCTTTTCGGGTTGGAAATTTTCTCGACTTCCCAGGGCATAAAGTATCTTCGTACCTGCCACACGATATACACATGCAAAAATGTTCATTGGCATAGTAAGCTCTCAGTTAATAACTGTGGAAGTGCTCAGAAGAACACTAAGCTGAGAAGCAGGCTTTGTCCCAGTTGGGATGTAACGCCAGGAAGAAGAAGATGTTAAAAACTTCTATGTTTGGATGCTAAAAATTTCTCTAAGCAAGCTTGCAATTCACTAAGATTAAATTAAATGCGTTTACAACCTACAATATTCATTGAAGATTTGCCATTTGCTTCTTGATCGGGCTTGGTAAAAATAGTAGAAAATTCTATTATTACTGAGCTTTTTCATAACAAATTCCACGATTATTTAAAGAGGCTGTCGTAAAATATCGTTTTGTAGTTCAAACTAGAATTGAGCAGAATCAGTATAAGCCCAGAAAATTTGAATGCGCAGCAAAATATCTGATTTCCGTCTACCCCTAATAGAAATGCTTTGGTTAATTACCAAAAAACTCGTACTTAAAAGTCGTTTGAAATGGTAAAAAATCGCGATAATGTTTCTTAGCATATCATTAAACCAAGAATATTTTTGAAATACCGGGGAAAACCGGAAGAAAACCGGTAATTTGAAATCGACGTTTCACTGACCACCCTGTGCTTCCTGGAACTGTTGTTCCAAAGTAAATCATAAAAACGAAAAAACTTTGGAAAACACAGCATGAGTTCATGAAAGCTTTTTAGAATTAAATGCAAATCTTTTTTTTAATTTCTCTGGAAGATCAAAGGAAACATATTTTATAATAGAATGTCAAAAAGAATTCCTGGATTAATTTAAAGGGCAACAGCTTAAAGTGTATTGACAAACTCCTAGAGGAATGCTTTAGTAATTATCAGGGAATTAAAAAAAAACAATTACAGTGCCCGTTCGTTCGTGTTGCCAACACGAAACTGTTCGATTTAATCAACATACATTTTAATCAAAAAATTTGTTAACAACAGATTGCAATGATTTTGGCCTATAATCTAAAATTTTAGAACTGTATGTTTGATATTATTAAAAATTATATTCGAGATGATAGATTTGTCCATACTTTCAACGTGAATTTCTCCTGGAGGACAACAATTCCTCCTATGTCTACTTCTTTTATCCACAAATTGATTCCGAAATAAGTTATTAGTTTTAACTAAAAAAACCACATACCCTTTCAAAGTTCAAAGATTTTCCTGATTCTGTCAAATCTTTTACTAAGATATTTTACTGCAAGTTTGACTATAAATTCCTCTGTAATTCCTTGAAATAGTCTTCCCAAAAAAAATATAATTCTTTCGCAAAGTTCATCAAAAGTCCTTCAGAAATATATTTAAAAAAAATTACAAATCGAGTCAGAAATTTTCCTATCTTCTTCTTTCATGCATTACGTCCCCACTGGGACAAAGCCTGCTTCTCAGCTTAGTGTTCTTATGTGCACTTCCACAGTTATTAACTGAGAGCTTACCATGCCAATGACCATTTTTGCATGCGTATATCGTGTGGCAGGTACGATGATACTATATGCCCTGGGAAGTCGAAAACATTTCCAACCCGAAAAGATCCTCAACCGGTGGGATTCGAACCCACGACCCTCAGCTTGGTCTTGCTGAATAACTGCGCGTTTACCGCTACGGCTATCTGGGCCCCTATCCTATGTATTATTTAAAAAAAAAATAAACTAAGAATTCCGGATTAGACAGGAATTATCAACGAAATCTTCATTCTTGTTGAAAAACTTTAGGACTTTTCTTGTTGAAAAACTTTAGGAATACTTTTGCTTCCGAAATTAGTATAGCGCTAAAAGAACATGTGAAAAAACTTGTAGCATAATAACTGGAATAGAGTAAGGAGTATATTGGGAAATTTATAAAGAAATTAGGAAGAATAAAGAACTTTCCTTTAAACAATACTTTTAATATAGTTTTATCAATTTAGGGGATTAGAAATAAAGAGGTGTAAGTGACAAAAACCTGCTATTGAGAAAAACGAGTTTGAAGTTGTTTTTGTCTATACAAATTGTATAGGAAACAAAACATCAAGTCATCATAATATGAATTATGTTATTTTTTCTTTTGGGCGAAAAATCACTTAAAAATATCGTTGAAAATCATGGAAGCAACAAAACTTTTCAGTATACGTAACTCTAAATTGACCAAAATGTCACTTAATGGCAAGTTCGGCAAAGAAAGCTCTGAGTTAATAACTGTGGAAGTGCTCAAAAGAACAGTAAGCTGAGAAGCAGGCTCTGTCCCAGGGAGGAAGTAATGCCAATAAGATAAAAGAGAAAAACAAATTTGGCAATGTTCATAAAAAGTACCGCCTATATTTTTACGTTGAATTTCTCACAGTTCAACTTTAAATAATAATTTAAAATCCCTCCAAAAAAGTTTGTTTAGATCTTTTGCAAGTAGGAAAAAACTGGATTCTGCATCAATAAATTCGCCATAGAATCCTAAAACTTTGGAGCTCATGCAGAACATTTTCCAATATGTTAGATACAAATACCTTCATTTGAAATTTCATCCGCTTTAATGTCAATTATTTTTCATTATAAAAGACAATAAAAAAACAAAATTTTTTGTAGTTAATCCTGAATAAGGTTATGAAAGCATCGTCAGGAATTCCGTCCAAAAGATTCAAAAATGCTACGGTGAAATCTTGATTTTTTCCGACAAGAATCCAGTAACCTTTTCCTGATTTTCATTAACGCTAAAAATAATCAAAAAAATATTGTTGTGTGTTAATTCATAAATCTTATATAAATTGAATATAGATATGGAATGAATGGTAGAATAATTTGTAAAGAAATTGCTGAAATTGTTGAGGTGCTCCAAAATAAGCTTTTGGTCAAAATATGGAGAGTGGATAGATTTCTGGATGCTATTTATGTAAGAATCTTCGGAATAACGTGCGGAAAAAAAATTTGGAGTAATTTTTAGAATATAAAAGAATACCTGATGGAATTTCTCGAAAATTTTTTAGAAGGTCAAGAATGAATTGCAAAATCTTTGAGTAAATCTGTCAAAAACTATCTTCTAAACCTCCCAGGAGAATCGATAATGCTCTTTTAAGTTAAAACTCTCTAGAAAATACTTGGATGGATTCCAATTATTTTTTTTTTTTTTGAAGAATCCTAGACATCTCTGCTAAAACAATTACACAATTTAAAAAAAAAATCTGAGCTAACGGCTTGGGAAAATTTTCAATTTTTCGCGGAAAAGTTTTTGAAAGAACGCTAGAAGCTTTATTGGAAATATTGGTGGTTGTTACTGAAAATCTTGTGGAATATTGGGAAGAATCCTAGAAGAATTATTTTTGAAGGAATCCTTGAATCATTTTTGTTGCGATTTTTTAAGCAATTGAATGAATTGTTGAATGAAATTGAAGAGAAACTTAAGGAAGCATCTCAAAGGCAAAATTGAAAACTCTATTGGTACATTCTCTGAAGAATTTTTGCAAAAAAATCCCTGCTTGGTGATCTTGTAGACAATTTTTGTGAGACTTGCAGAATTTCTTGTACTATTTCTTTGAAAAACCCTCAGTAATTCAAGAAAATTCTGAGGAAATTTTTATTCAGTTGATCTGATGATCTTTTTGATGTAATTAGTACATAAGAGACCTTCATGGAGAATTGTTGAAGGTGAGATAAATCGAAGCCAAAATTCAAATTTTCAAGAGCACAAATCTGGAGAATCAAACATTCGTTTCAGTTGAAAACTTGATCAAGTTACAAATCGATCAAGTTTTCAGCCCAAACGGATGTCTGGTCCTCCATGTTTGTGTTCATATTTGTGAAATTTTAAGCAATAATGATTATTGCGATCGATTATTCAAGACATTTTGTGGTAAGATCAAAAAGCCTAAAGAAAAATCAGATAAAAAACGGTTTAATAATAACTATAATCCTAGAAATGATTTTCCGTGAGAATCCGAGGAGGAACTAAGTGAAAACTGGTAATTCTGTTGTTGGACAATGTACTAGAAAAGTATGGAAATAATTCATGAAAAAACCCCCGTGAGAATTCTCAAAGGAATCTCTTAAAAACATATGTTCGAATACCTTAAAAGTAAGGTTTTCCCAAGAATTAAACAGGGATTCCTCGTGAGCTCTTTGAAGAAATGATTAAAGGATTTTTTACTGGATTTAACTAAGCATGAATATTTTCCGTAGCTAAGTATCAAGTATCACAACAACAAAAATCACAAGAAATCTATGCAAACTATGAATCTTGTGAAAATAGTGAACGAGAGAAGGTAATTTTAACGCACTCGCAATTCTGCTATGAAAATTATATGGCAGGATCTGCAGAAAGAAATCAAGAAAAGTTTTTGTCAATAAAGAAACAAAAATTTTAAAAATAAAGTTTCTCAATTGGACCCTGGCTCTAAGCCCTTTTGGAAATTATTTAAAAAATTTTTTTTAGTCCAATAGAAAATCAAGTTACTCGGGACTTCGAAAACATTATCAATCAAGAGAACGTTTTTGAAAATTCCTGGGAGACTGATTTGGAAGAAGTGAGAACTATAGTTAAAAAATTCAAAAATCTGAAAGCTCCTGGCGATGAAGGAATTTTCTACATCCTCATCAAGAAACCTCCAGAAAGTAGCTTATCATTTTTAGTTGATATATTTAACAAATGTTTTCAGTTGGCATATTTTCCTGACAAATGGAAAAATGCTAAGGTTGTATCAATTTTAAAATCAGTTAAAAATCTTGCAGAAGCTTATAGCTATCGTCCAATCAGCTTGCTTTCCTCCATCAGTAAACTTTTTGAAAAGGTCATTTTGAACAAAATGATGGTCCACATCAACGAAAATTCAATTTTTGCCAATTAACAGCTCAGATTCCGCCATGGACAGTGATTGGCATGAAGGTTAAATCGTAAAATTAAAAAACTTTAATTTAAAAAAAAATGTTAGAATAATTCAAAGTTATCTGTCAAAACATTCACTTCAGGTTAATTATCAGAACTCCAGGTCTGAAAGACTTTCTGTAAGAGCTGGTGTTCCTCAAGGCAGCATTTTGGGACCAATATTATACAATATTTTCACATCTGACTTACCTGAGTTACCTCAGGGATGTCAAAAATCCTTGTTTGCGGATGACTCTCAGTCAGGTCTCTCCGCCAAAGGACGAAGTCTGCGTGTCATCTGTCATCGATTGCAAAAAAAGTTAGGATATTTTTTCTTCATACTTTCAAAAAATGGAAGATTTCTCCTAATGCTTCCAAAACTCATTATTAGTTGAGTTCCCACATAAACCAAAAGCTCTTTATTTGAAAACTTCAAGTAGACATGTTGTCACGATGAGAGCGGTTCCAATAAATTGGTCAGATGAAGTTAAGTATCTCGGGCTTATTCTAGATAAGAATTTAACTTTCAAAAACCACATTGAGGGCTTTCAAGTCAGTTGTAACAAATGTGTAAAATTTCTCTATCCCCTTATTAATAGAAAATCAAAACTTTGTCTTAAGAACAAGCTTTTGATATTCAAACAAATTTTCAGGCCAGCCATGTTGTATGCTGTACCAATATGGACTAGCTGTAATACCAGGAAGAAAGCTCTGTAGAGAATTCAAAACAAAATTTTGAAAATGGTTCTGAAGCTATGGTTAGTACCAATGAGGACAGTGAATTATTGCACAGCGATAACAACGGTTTATTTACGTCCGCGTGCCGGTAGTTTACTTCGACTATTCGATAGTTATAAAGCGTATTAAATTCCTTATTACATCGGAATACTAGCGTTAGTATAGTGTGTAGCAGCAACATGCTTTAGTTGCTCGATTAACGGTGATTTATACTAGTTTTCAAGTGAAAACTTTTTGCTAACAAGCTAAGCGAGCCGGCATCACAAGCGTCGCAACGAACTAGCACGGATCCCGTTCGATTTGGTGTATTTGGCTTGCACACCACTGCCGAGCATTGAGTAGCAGTTTCAAATACCGCTTCGGCCATGGCCGAGGCTAGTCAAGGGCCCCATTTGGGGGGGCTCTTTGATAACCCTCCAGGAAGTACAATAGGCACACTAGTTCCTAGTTGGCTACTGAGCAATGACGAGATAGGATACCAGATCGTACTCGTAATGCAAGTCCGCCGTGAACTAGATTCAGGAGAAAAGGAAATCAACCACCGTCTTCCCAGCCCGATTGTGATTGGATTGTCAGTAGAGCAAGTGATTGGTGCTGAAAAAGCTAGAGAAATTGTCGCTTCTAAAGAAGGGAAAGGTACGAAATACCTTCTTCGCACGAACTCTCGCCTAACTGCCGAAAAGCTTCTAACCATTAAAAATCTGGTTGACGGGACACTTGTGGAAGTCGTTCCCCACTCAACCCTCAATTCAGTCGAAGGTGTGGTCTACGAGCCTGATTCAATAAACGATGACGAAGAAAAGATTCTAGACTACTTGAAGTGTCAGGGGGTAACTAAGGTTCGACGCATTCGGAAACGGGTCAATGGAATTCTTCGTAACACTCCATTGCTTGTATTATCACTGAAAGGCGCTGTACTCCCCCAGTTCATATACTTCGGATTACTACGAGTTCCAATGCGTACGTATTATCCATCGCCTCTTTTGTGTTATAATTGTGGAATCTATGGACACCCGAAAAAGGCCTGTAAAGAAGCATCAATCTGCTTACACTGTTCTCAAGAAGTACATATTTCCGATGGGGAACAGTGTCAAAACCCTGCGTTTTGTTTGCATTGCAAGGCAAATCATCCAATCCACTCGCGCGAATGTCCGAAGTATCAACAAGAAGCGAAAATCATCAAGCACAAAACCGACAACAGAATCTCTTTCGGTGAAGCCCGTCGTGAGCTGCGCGATAGATGTGGCGATACGTACGCTAGTGCATTACAACAACGGTTGCATCAAGTTGAATCCGAAAAGGACACGATTATTGCCAACCTTAGGAAAGAACTCGAAGCCGTCAAAGCAGAATTAAAAACTCTGAAAGAAACCTCACTGTCGAACCACCCTAACGGCGAAATTGAGATTCAAAATGTGGTGCAGAGCAGCACCCCGACGGTAAAGGGAGTTGATATGGTTACAAAAGACACTAACAGCCAAATGCCGTCGTCATCCGATTCTGGCACCATGACTGGAACTCGGACAAGCGTAAATGCAACTACCGGAAGGAAATCTCGGAAAGACAAACTATCAATGTCACCTCCAAAAGAATCTTCGCACAGCACGAACAATAGATTGCTTCACAATATGGAACTGAGAAACCGAAGCCGAAGTGACAAGCGTATCAATACCTCCCCTCCGGATCGGAACCGTGAAAAACGAAGGCATCTAGATTACAATGATGGCCGCTAGTAACTCTCCCTCGTACGCCCCTGAAAATACCGACCCTGCAATGAATCCGGACCCTGATATGGACAACGTACTAGCAAAACTCCAAACTGAGCAAGACGACCCTCGCATGCAAATGGACTACGATTATGTACTTCTCCTCAACAACACGCAACGAGAAAAAATAATAGCAAATGTAAAACGGCGATTTGAGGGAGGCGAATGTGTAGTACCCCCCTCACTTCCAAGCACGGAAGCGTGTCTAGGCAAGGAGGCAATCCGGGACGTCTCTCTCCAATTCGTTGACTGCCGATCTCCTAGCTCGGTCGCAAGAATACATCATCAATCATGTCGACCACCACTTCCGAAAGAAACACTTTGGGATTCTGAAGCATACGACCGGCTGTGCCATTTTCGAGCGCTGCCCTCTAATAGCAACACAAAAGGATACTTCATCATTGATCGCACCACCAGTATCTTCAACCACGATTCGCCAAGCGCGAGGCCTGCCACGTCGACCCTGACCAGGGATGTTCCGGTTTTGTCCGAAGAGCCTCTGGCGGCAGTCGGCGTGGCCCCTTCATCATCTCCGGCAAGTATTCAAACTTTTATATCTCAAAATCAGCAGTCAAACTCCATTGGTCTTTCCAACAACCTAGGGCTACAAGCGGCTACAATTCATCAAGACGAAGATTCAAAAAACGATGAGGACTCTCTCAGCAACTCGACCTTCGGTGACGCAAGCAGAAAGATGTTTTTTCTACAATGGAATATTCGCGGCCTTTGGTCCAATCATCCCGAATTGTGCCACCTAATCTCGCAGAATCGTCCAATCGCAATTGGATGACAAGAGATGATGTCTAAAGACCCTGGCAACACCCTCCAGACACAGTACACATGGAGCCTTGCTAATCGTCATTACAGTCAAGGCGCTGGTGCAGCTGGTTTAGGAATCTTGAATGAGGTTCCACATCACTTCATGGTGGTAGACACCCCAATCCCGGTCTCCGCCGCACGACTGCATAGTCCATTCAACACTACCGTGGTATCCATATACGCTCCTCCAAATTGCCCGGATGGACATCGTAGAAACTTTAGAACACATCAAAAACAATCTAGAACCGCCATTTCTCATTGGTGGCGATTTCAACGCAGCCCATGAAGCATGGGGCAGCACCAGATCAACGCGAAAAGGTATGCTCCTTCTTACGTGGTTCGTAGACAATGACCTGATAGTACTTAATAATGGAGAGCCAACGTTTATCAGCTCATCCCATGGCAGCACATCTTGCATAGATCTAACCGTAGCCTCTAAAAGTCTAGCGAGAAATCTATATTGGTCGATGTCTCATGACACACACGGTAGTGATCATTTCCCGATCCGTGTCCATTCTGAAGAAAGCATAACCTGTACAAAACTCCGGAAACGTTGGCTATACAAAAACGCCAACTGGCCACATTACGAAGAAAACGTTGAAAATTTTCTGCGTAACGAGCCCAACTTGGATCTTTCAATTGAAGAAATAACTGAAATGATCCTTAGCTCCGCTAAATCAAGCATTCCACGAACAACAGGCCAACCACCCAAAAGAGCAGAGCTATGGTGGACAGATTCAGTGAAACTTGCTGTAAAAGCACGGCGAAAAGCACTAAGAAAACTGAAACGCTTTAATGAAACTGATCCAATGAGAGACAAAGCACGAGTAGAATTTCAAAAAGCTCGTAGTATTGCTAGGAAAACGGTGAAACTGGCAAAGAAAGAGGCATGGGAAACTTTCTGCAGCTCCTTTAATCCACTCACCCCGGCTGACATTATTTGGAGTAATTTTAACAAGCTATGTGGAAAAAGAAGATCAACGTTTAAAGGACTCACGATTGATGACAAGTACGAGCAGGATCCAGCAATCATTGCCGAACACTTTGCTGATTACTTCGAAAAAACTTCAACGGGCGATAGTCACGAGGAAGTACTGGAATCAGAAAGCAGGCGTGTACCATTGGTTTCCCCAGAGAATAGTCCATTGGACAGTGACTTCAGTTACCAAGAGCTTCTACGAGCAATCGATGGGACCAGAGGATTTTCAACAGGTAACGATAACGTTAGTTATCCCATGATTCGCCATCTACCCATCTCCGGAAAAGTGGCAATGCTACGAAGCTTCAACCGCGTCTGGGCTGAAGGCAAGTTTCCTTCTCTATGGAGAGAAGGGATTGTTGTACCAATCCCCAAACCTGGTGTTCAACCAAATTCTGTAGAGAATTATCGTCCAATCACTCTACTGAGTTGCATTGGAAAGATATACGAGCGCATGGTGAATCATCGTCTGACAACTTTCCTCGAAAAAAGCAAGTTTCTCCATCCGGAACAGCATGCGTTCCGAGCCGGCAGAGGAACCTCGTCATATTTTGCTGAGTTGAACGAAATCATCCAAGAGGCCAAACGAACAGAAACTCATCTTGAATTCGCTCTATTGGACATCCGGAAGGCATATGACCAAGCCTGGCGACCACATATACTCAACCAACTCGATCGTGTTCACATCGGTAATCGGATGAGAGCTTGCATTGAAGAATATCTAAATGATAGGCGCTTCCAAGTTCAGTACAGCGGATCTTTTTCATCCAAAAAAACATTGAAAAGCGGAGTGCCGCAAGGATCAGTCCTAGCAGTGACTTTGTTTCTCCTGGCCATGAACACGGTGTTTGAAGTAGTTCCCAAAGACGTTCGGATCTTGGTGTACGCCGATGACATTTTATTGGTAGCAGCATCCAAGCAACTGTCCACCGTACGACGAAAACTTCTGACTGCAGTTACTGCAGTTAACGACTGGGCTAAAAAAGTCAAATTCCGTCTATCAGCTTCTAAGTCTTGCGTCCTACACGTATGTCAGAGAAAAAGACATAGAAAAGCGCGGGTAAGATCAGCAATTGTTATCGATGGCGAAGCAATCCCAGAAGTAAAAACTGCGCGCGTTCTCGGGGTATGGATAAACCGGAAAGGTAATTTTTCCACTCATAGTGCCAAAACAAAAGAAGCACTTCACAGTCGGATCAACTTCATCAGAGCTTTGGCACCAAAAGCAACTCGATCAACCTTGTGGAAAATCTGCAATGCAGTTTGTTTGTCAAAAATGTTGTACGGTATCGAACTTTTCGGAACAGAACTAACCAGTTCTCTGCAGCCTATCTTCAACCAACTGTTAAGAACATCATCGGGGGCACTCAAATCTTCTCCGACCTATTGTCTTGCTGTTGAAGCTGGGGAACTGCCACTAGAGCTACGGGTCATCGAAATACTAATCCGTAAGTACTGTCGACTGGTGGAAAAAAGCGATAAAGGCTATCCTCATCTCCGCAATGCGGTTGATACTGCGCTCCGCGATACTACAGGAGGTGTTATTCCTAATATCACTAAGCTTCAACGTGTTGGCCGCCGTCCATGGAACTGCCCTCAGGTAAAAGTAGACTGGTCCATTAAAAACATCTTCAAGAAAGGCAACAATACCAGTATAGCAAGGATCATCGTTAAGGAGCATCTTGAAAAGAAATACTCCAATCATGTGAAAATTTTTACTGATGGATCGAAAACTCAAAATGATGTCGGTATCGGAGTGGTTGGACCTAAACTATTAATCGAAAGAAGTTTGCACCCACAATGTTCTGTTTACTCTGCAGAAGCTGCCGCTCTGGTAGCAGCTGCACGATATGCATCAAGATCTCCAACAGTTATTCTAACTGATTCCGCTAGTTGTACCGCTGCTATCGATAAAGGCGAATCCAACCACCCTTTTGTGCAAGAATTTGAAAACATCGCTCTTCAGAAAAACATCACCGTTTGCTGGATCCCGGGACACTCCGGAATCACAGGAAATGAAGAAGCAGACCGAGCAGCTGAACGAGGGCGATCTGCTAGGATATTCAACAGGACCGTTCCCTCATCTGATGTCAAAACATGGATCAAAACTTTGGTGTACGAGAGCTTCCAGAACATGTGGGATTCTCACAGAACGACCTTCCTGAAGAGCTGCAAACCTTCAATAGACAAATGGATAGATAGATCGGACAGACGCGAACAACGTGTTTTAACTCGGCTTCGAATTGGTCATACTTTGATGACGAAAAAACATCTTTTTGATAAGCAAAATCCTCCTATTTGTGAAGTATGTAACGATGAGATTACAGTAGCACACATTCTTCTTAATTGTAGAAAATCCGATCACATCAGAAGAAAAAAAGGACTAAGTAATAATATTCAAAGCGTGCTAAACAATAACAAGAAAAACGAAATCAAACTATTGAAATTTGTTAAAGAATGTAAACTAGATCAAATCTAAATTAAAACAGAGGTGAATGAACCTATGCAGGTTTAAAACCTCTTAAATAAGAAAAAAAAGAGTACCAATGAGTTACATAAAATATCCAATGTTGAAACATTGAATTAAATGTCAAATAAAATAATCAATAATTTCAGGCTAAAATCTCTTATAAGCAGGTGAAATCAACTCACCTGTAAAAAATATGAACGGCAAATGAATGTATTATGTTGTTAACAAAATGTTAATAATATCTCAAATTTGTTTTACCAAATTAGGATGATAGTAATGGCTAATAACACAGAACACCTAGATATAAGAAATGAATGTAATGTTTGGAATGATACTAATAAAGAAAACAACAAAAAACTTCTCAGAGGTTTTGACCGTTTTTTCCAGGATTGGTCCCATCGTGCACCGCGTACTCAACTTACTGTTTGCGCACTTTTTCCTCGATGCTCCTCTGACTGCATCACGGCACCTGTCATCGCGACACTTGAGGTTAGAGCGATTCAGCAGACACACATTCCGCACCATGCACAGCGGCACACATATGCGGAGATACTTCCCAACGCGGCGAACCGTCATCGGATGATGATTGCTATTTTGCGGCGATTGCCAGCAACCCATCTTTGATGCTCGATGTGCTTGCATCACCCTCCCCCCTCTTCATGACATGGTTAGTAAGGGGGGGCGGGTGGTGAGGTGGCACTTGACTAATCCCGTGTCTACCTTTGTGCCGTGATGAGACGACGCCAGTTGTAAAACGACCGTTTGAGCACGTGTGAAAAATGCGGTTATTGATGAGAGTGTCGGATAGCCGGTTGACCTTCAAGGTTGGTCTGAACTGAGGGGTGCCGCTGTGGCTGGTGCTGCTACTGACTACCACTTATGTGTACTTACTAGGGTGGTAAGAGCGTGCGGAAACCGATTGAACACAATTGAATTGGTCGCTACATGAAATTGATACGAGATGGCTTTGCAACACTATGTATACATTTCCAAGTCGATATTTCATGTGACACTCAACCTTGAAGTGTTTCATCAATCTTTTTGAGATTGCTCATGTTTGTAGTACATTTTCTCAATACTTTCTGCTATATCTTCGTAGAACAAATTGATGTAATATCTGTAGAATCCCGGGAAAATATTCTGGAGTTATCTCTCCCGAACATCGTCACGTGTTCAGGATTATTAAAAGAATGGATTTCTAATGGAATCCCTACCAATATTTAGAGTGAAATCTGCAGAGGGAGTATAAGGGTATCATGTTGAATTTTTGAGAACTCATTATCATTATAAATGAAATCCGATTATATTTGTGAAAGTTAAAAGATTCCAGTGGTGATTCATAAGAAGTGTGATGTTCTTTTATTGCAATTTCAAAAGTTATTCAGTGGTGTCCGGGAAGACTTTAAGAGTTACTTGAACATATCATAATTGCATGAATAATAGGTTCAGTCATAAATATGTCAACCTTGCGATACACCAGTTAACTGAAAACTAAGTAAGTCGCCACAGGCTTAGTAAGGCCAACGCTCTACCAGGAAAACCCGAGCTAACAATTTCAGCAAGGGTCGCGTGCTTACTTAGCTTCCTTCATTTACTAGACAATTAAATCGAATGCTACGGCGTTTGTCTCTCTCGGGGTCCTGGGGACATTATCGGCAATCGATTTACTGACTGTTAACGACAGTTGCTATTCATGGAAATTGTTTCGGAGAAAATATAAAGTGGCTACGCTGATAGAAGTCAAAATATCATTAGGTTACTGTAACAGCCTTGAGAACTCTCAAATTTACATATTACGTGAATTTCTACTCGAGGATAATCGATATTCAACCATCGGAAAAGCCCGCGCATGTTAGATCATCCAAAAGCGTGAATGATCCGTTGAACAAAACGCAGGCAGCAAATTAGCCAAGTGACCATCATCGAGCTGTAAGCTTGGGGCATTGACTTTACTTGACTTCACTTTGAACAAATTACCACTCACGAAAGCACACCGGCTACCTGACTGACTACCATCTACCGTTGAAGTGGCCCAAACTAATTTGCTGGCCATTTGTTGGACTAATCCAATTTGTTTTTGTTCTTTTGCCGCCGCCGCCGCCTGTCGTTTGTCCATGTGGTAAACCAAATAAAAATCATGATTACCATTACAAGACAATATTAATTTGGCGCCTTTTATGACACAACCAGCAGCGTTTGACTGAGGAGGCACTTGAAAATCTTCCAACTGGAACCCTCTATTGCATGGTTATGAACCTTCGTGAAGTAATCCAGCGACTGGTAGGTACCGTAAAACGGGGTAACTTTGATAATGCGGGCCTTATAAGATAATAAAAGTTATAACAAAAATGTTTGAGGATGACATAAAGAGTTCGTCGCTTATTCAGAAGATAGAAGATAGAAGATAGAAGATAGAAGATAGAAGATAGAAGATAGAAGATAGAAGATAGAAGATAGAAGATAGAAGATAGAAGATAGAAGATAGAAGATAGAAGATAGAAGATAGAAGATAGAAGATAGAAGATAGAAGATAGAAGATAGAAGATAGAAGATAGAAGATAGAAGATAGAAGATAGAAGATAGAAGATAGAAGATAGAAGATAAACGATAGAAGTTAGAAGATAGAAGATAAAAGATAAATGAAAGAAAATATAAGATGGAAGATAGAAGATAGAGAAAAGAAGATAAAAGATAGTAGATAGAAAAAACGTACTTGCTTCAAAAATATATAACGAAACTCTCTACGACAAAATTCATAAGTAATCAGATTTTCCTTAAAAAAACTATCAATGTTACACCGTTTTACAGTACTTAAGGCACCAACGGGTGGGAAAGCGTCCTATTGCATCGAATCAAAAGTCATTCCACATTGTTTTGCACGCGGCTGCTTGCGAGTTGAACGATTGAATCGGCCAGAACGGAGTGACTGGGGAAAATTAATTGAACCGGTTCATGCAAGTTCGCCCAAAGCCCTGTCGGTGCCGCGCTGATTGATTGTTGAGTAAGCCGGTTGTTGCGTCCTTTGTTTATTGACTTCTTTATGGTTTTTTGAATTGAGTTTTTTTTTTGGCATTAGGTAACTATCGCCTTCAATGTGCATTTCCAATGCTAGAATGGTGCTGCTGTAAAAAAGAGACTCCAAACACTTGACAAACTGGTTGATTGGCGACAGAATTCGGAATACGGCATCATTTGAATTGTAAATATCGTGCTCGATGACGTCTTTGCCTCCGGATGAAACGAAGGAAATGTGCACCGTCGGAATACGTTGGAGGAAGATGATTGCCGGTTTGAAGATCGCGATGACATAAAATGTAACATTTTATTCCATAAGCTGTCCGATTAAAATTCTTTTGTTATTCATGGATTAATTGGATGTTGTGTTCGTTGGAAATGTGGGTCGTAAACCAGACAAGCCTTCAAGGCACAATACCGTTTCCATAATGACCTCAAAACGAGCACGTGTTTTATGGGGAGATTTCGTGACAGCCTATTCTCTCATTTCGAGAAAAGATTTAATAAAAAAAAGGATTTTTCTCTCAATATTGAAATATATCTTATCTATATTTGTAAATATGTACGAGAACATTGAATATATCAATTAGCAAAGTAACGTGGGACAAATGTTCGACCTTAGTGGGATAACCTATAATTCGAACTTTTCCTCATGTACGCGAAACAGATATTTAAAAACAAACTTTTGCTTCACCCCTTTTTTTTTCTTTACTTAAAATGTCTTTCTCGAATATTTAAACGTATCAATTGGTCAACAGAAACGGATTAAGAGCAAAAAGGTGCTCAATCTACTATCAAGTCAATTTACATGAGAACTTCTTCTTTTCCCTGGCGTTACGTTCTAACTGAGACATAGTCTGCTCCTCAGATTAATGGTCTTATGAACCTGCCTATCTAGATATTATCTAAGAGCTTCTTTTGCCAACTGACCATTTTTGTGTTTGTATACCGTGTCACGACGACTCTATGGACTCCAAAAGGGCTTAACCGAACAGATTACAAATAAGAATTATTACAAAGAATGTTAAAACAGACAAATTTCATTATCAACCATTAGGAATAACGTAAACCTAAAATTCCGATCTAAAAAATTGGTCAACGATTGACGCAAATCACTCCGTTGGAGCTGAGTCAAAAATCCTGATCAGGTGATCCAATCAACATTGACGCAAACTAACAAAAGAAGCCCGATAAAGAACTGCGTAGGAATTCTGTTCGGACGCTAAACAACCCAATAATGTTGCCACTTTAACCTGGTACATACCAACAACAATATAGTTCATTTTGAACAATATAGTTCATTTGAAAGCTAGCACACGAAACCGCTCATTAGCCTCGATTTTTGCACTTCACACTTTATTGGGCTGTCCATCAACGATTTGGAATGGTACTCAAAGAGTGATGCCAGTCGAGTGGTGTTTCAGTTATGTGTAGTAACTTACATTACACAGTCCCAAAAAGAAACCTCTAGACATCACCCATCATCAAATAATCTACCCAAAGAGGGTTGATCTGGTCAACATTAACGCAAGGTCATAAATGATATGACGTGAGGATTAAAATTATGAATTTCAAAGGCTTAACCGTCCTTGTGCATTGGGGTCCTTCTTGGCCAATCGGCACGGTAAATGAGTTGCAACTTTGTAGAGAAAAGAGAAAAAAATCTGAAATTCTCTGAACTTTTGAAAACAAACATTTTCGTGCTTTCAGCGACATCTAGAAACAGCGCTTCAAAATAAGTGACACATTATGCATTAAGGGTCAAAATTGATCCATGACTTTAAAACACTCTCAAAAATCCATTGTTGGACCGATTTTTGTTCTCTTAGCTTAATATAAAAGATATGAAATGGAACCCTGATTTTTTTTTGTGAATATGGCCATGTTGCAGCTACAGCATAATTTTATCGCTAAGGGCGATCAAGTGTTTTCGCGCAATTGACCGAACCCTCTCACTACATCAGCAGTAGTATATAACTGAAACACATTGTTTGATAGTGTAGTAGATCGGCTGCCCATGGTGAGCCGAATAAGTTTTGTGCTGCTCTGTACGTTCAGTTTCGATTTATCCACTATCCATGCAAGGTCGCCGTCGTGGTCCGTTTGTAGATATAAAACTAGAGAAATACACGTTTTACGTTTTGCGGTAATAAAGTATTTTGTACTAAAGTGAACCGGTTTTGTGCTTAGCTTTTCGAGTTAGGAGAAGTGCCTTAAGCGATTGTCCTACGTGGCCCCCGTTTTCCTTGATCCATTCTGAACGTAGATTGGACATCTCGGATGGTACTCCGGACGCAGACTTCGCTGTAAATACCAGCCAAGGATCTCGGGCACACACCAGGTACGGGAATCCTATATTTGGACCCAACAAAGTGGTGCCGTGACCAGGATAGGTCGCATTGGACGCGGCCTCGAACCGACCATTGTACTCCGAAGCGACGACTCGGAAAGCGCCCATCGCCATTGTGGACCGGCGGAACAATTGATGAATGCGAGGTATTGAAGTGCTGTCGCCATTGCACTGATTTGCGATTATGGTCAATTGAGGACAGAAGCTGTAGGAATTATAAAATACAAGGCCTAGAACTTGCCTTGAGCAGGTTAGTCTCTGTCCAACTCCCTCATCTGCCTCGCTGGTGCGCTCTAGATTCCGTTTTCCGTTCTCTTTCCGAGCAATTTCGTTGCTGCATCCATCAGGGGTTCCCGACCGTTGATGTACGATCCTACTGTTTGATTGTCGAAGAAGTTTCGGCAATCCACTACTATATTCCTGCGGACGATCTACGAGTCCCAACCATCTTTGGACAAGTTCATCCCGGACTGACGAATTCTCCACGACCGACTAATTGAGAATTTGTTGGGCGAAAGTTATCCGCGCTGAAAGAAGTTGTTCCTGTCAACAAAATATATGATACAAGGCTCAAAGCTAGCCTCTGGCAGGTTAGTAGAATTCCAATAGCACCCCACACCCCGCTGGTGCGCTTAAGGTTGCGCTTTTCTCTTTTCCACGGTTCATCGTCAGTGCTTCCCAACGGCCGGCAGACGGCCAATTACGAGTTTCCCGAAGAGTTCCGTTCGTTGCATCCATTCCGTGGCCATCACTACCATCAACCGTGGTTCCCAACCGTTGATACACGGTCATCCATGCTTCCTCTGGACGATTTTGGCACACTTAAATTGTGAGCAGTGCAGACGTTCTTCATACTCGGTTCGTTGAACTCTCTGTTGCAACAACCATTCATCAACCCTGGCAATATTGTGCGCTCGACTACGTCGATCGCGACCATCCAAAAGTTGGCGATAAACTTTGTTCCTGTTGGCTGATTAATAATACAAGGCAAATTTTTGCCTTGGAAAAGGTACGTACCTCTCCAAGTGCTTTACATTTCCATCCCAGGGCTACTGGTCTTAATATTTGCCAGGAAATCATCGCTCTTCGTTCCTTCCACTGCACAAACGTCGGCGTACGTGAGTGCCTTCCAAAATGGCGACCACGCAGGAGAACCGGCAATTAGTACTGCGGCGCACGTCGCTGTTGGCTTCGCTAGGACGAGCAAGGCAATTCTTGGAGGCCTATCAAGATCCGAGGGACAGGCTCGAGGTGCAGCTACGGATCGACGATCTGGACAGCATTCGACAGAAGTTTGAGGATATCCAGGAAACTCTCGAGGGCATCGAGGAATCGAGCGAAGGCGTTCAACTGAATGCGCAGGTACGTTCTGGCTTTGAGAAGTCGTATTTTCAAATAAAGGCTGGTCTGTTGTCCAAATTACCTCCGTCTAACCCTGCTGGCTGAGCTCCCAATCCCCTCCCCCCTACGGTTTCCACTAGTTTAAAGGGTCTCAAGCTTCCGACGATAACCTTGCCTGAGTTTAACGGCGATTATAAGGAGTGGTTGGCGTTCCACGACACTTTTATGGCGCTGATTCATTCAAACCAGGACGTTCCAGACATCCAGAAGTTCCACTACCTGAAGTCATCGGTTTCTGGTGAGGCCTCCCAGATCATCGAATCGTTCGCGATCAGTGCAGCCAATTATCAACTGGCCTGGCAAGCTCTGGTTAGCAGATACGCGAATGAGTACCTCCTCAAGAAGCGACACCTGCAGGCAATGCTGGAGATTCAACGCGTGAAGAAGGAGACAACATCAGCGTTGCATGGGATCGTAGACGACTTCGAGCGGCACACCAAAATCCTGCGGCAACTTGGTGAACCAGTTGACACTTGGAGCACCATACTGGAGCACCTACTCTGCGTCCGGCTCCCGGATGATACACTTAAATCCTGGGAGGATCATGCCGCTACTACCAACGATCCGTCATACAAATCCCTTATTGAGTTCCTGCATCGCCGGATTCGAGTATTGGAATCTGTTTCTGTGAATCATGTCCACCCTCCGCCGCAGATTGTTAACTCCTCCCACGTTTCGGCAATTCGAAAATCGTCACAGGTGAAACCGTCAACCACTACAGCTATCGAAAGTCCTCCGAGCAAATGCTACGCTTGCGATCAGCGTCATCCGTTGGTGAAGTGTTTGAAGTTCGAGAAGATGAGTGCTTCAAATCGCCTAGCGTTAGTGAATTCCAACCGACTATGCTTGAACTGCTTTCGAGCTGATCATTTTTCAAGGAACTGCACATCCAAATACACATGCAGGTACTGCAAAAGGCGTCACCATTCCCTTCTTCACGATGGTTTCGGCGACAACGTTCCATCTCGTTCCGATCAAATGCCATCCAATGCTGCACGCGCATCTACGAATGTGAACTTGGCCTCTGTGAATGACGATTCCTCGCACCCCGTCCTGTCGGCCGCTACGTCCATACAGCCGGCTGAGAGTACCTGTAGTCTACCACTCCAAGACGTCGAGAAAAACGTTTTTATGCTGACAGCGATAGTCATCGTTGTTGACCGTTACGGTACAGAGCACTTAGCGCGTGCTCTCCTCGACTCTGCGTCTCAACCCAACCTAATCACCGAGAAGATGGCTCAACTTCTACGGTTGAAGCGAAGCAAGACGAATGTCCTCGTCCAAGGCATCGGGGCGCAATCACAAAACGCCAGAGAGGCTATCCACGCTCAAATCCGATCCAGAAAGGAGAACTTTTCTGTAAACGCCGAGTTCTTGGTTCTTCCCCGAGTTACTCCAGAACTTCCCGCATCCGATGTTCCAGTTGACCACTGGAATCTTCCTTCGAATCTGTTCCTAGCAGATCCGCAATTTCATAAGCGAGCACCGATCGATATGATTCTCGGAATCGAGCATTTCTTCACCTTCTTCCAAACGGTTAACAAAATCAACCTCCCCAAACCGCTTCCAACGCTGGTCGACAGTGTTTTCGGCTGGCTCGTATCCGGATCGATGGGCAAGAATTCTTCCGCAGGGCGAAATCCTCCGCATTCCATCGTCGCGGTCTCCCTGTTCAACCTGGAGGAGAGTGTTGAACGATTTTGGAAGGTCGAAGAACTAGAATTTCGGTCGGATTATTCGCTCGAAGAGAAACAGTGTGAAGAGTTGTTTTCGACTACCACGTCGAGAAACGCGGAGGGGCGATACATTGTGCGTTTACCCCAGAAACCTAACTTCGTCGAGCTTATTGGGAATTCCAAGGCAATGGCACTCCACCGATTCAACCTGCTGGAAAGAAGGCTCGATCGAAATCCCGAATTGAAGGAGGAGTACCACAAGTTTATGGCGGAATATCTCTCCCTTGGACATATGCGGCGTATTCAAGAGGACGACGAACTCCATTCCGCAGCATACTACCTTCCGCACCACCCAGTAGTGAAAGAGGCAAGCACGACAACGAAGGTACGAGTTGTCTTCGATGCTTCGGCAAAGACCTCTACAGGCTTCTCCCTCAACGAAGCACTGTTGGTAGGTCCCGTGGTGCAGGATGACCTCCTTTCAATCATCCTTCGTTTTCGGACGTTTCCGGTAGCGCTGGTTGGTGATATCGCAAAAATGTACCGGCAGGTCTTGCTTCATCCGGATGATACACCATACCAACGAATTCTATGGCGGTTTGACGTGGAGGACTCCATCGGGAGTTATGAGCTGTTGACGGTGACTTATGGGCTGAGTCCGTCTTCCTTTCTTGCCACTCGCACTCTACAACAGTTAGCCGTTGATGAAGGGGACTCTTATCAGCTGGGTGGGTCAGCTCTTCGGAAAAGTTTCTACGTGGATGACTTCATTGGCGGCGCGCAATCCATTGAAGAAGCGATTCAACTAAGACAAGAAATGAGCGAACTCCTTAAGAAAGGCGGGTTTGAACTCAGGAAGTGGACTTCCAACCAATTACCGGTCCTAGCCGGTCTCCAACCTGACGAAATCGGAACACAGTCATCGATCAAGTTCGACGAAAACGAGACGGTAAAGGCGTTAGGCATCTCTTGGGAACCCGAGTCCGACAATCTCCGTTTCGATTCCAAAATCCAACAGCACAAGGGTGTGCCTACGAAACGTTCAATTTTGTCCGGGATTTCCCAGCTTTTCGACCCCCTAGGGCTGATATCACCAATTATCATTAAGGGTAAGATGTTGATGCAGAAAATTTGGCTGCTACCCTGCTCCTGGGACGACCCAGTTCCCGAGGACATCGCAAGATCATGGGAAGAATATGTGTTGCAGATCCCAAAGGTGGCAAACTTCCGCGTCAGTCGGTACGCATTGCTGCCGAACTCCAGCGTTCAACTTCACACGTTCACCGACGCCTCGGAGTTAGCCTACGGAGCATGCACCTACGCCAGATGTGTGGATCCGTCCGGAATGGTCCGAATTCAGCTGCTTGCATCGAAATCTCGAGTGGCGCCATTAAAGAAGATCACGTTGCCTCGTTTGGAACTGTGTGCGGCCGACATAGGCGCAAAACTCCACTGCCGTATCGTTGAAGCACTTCAAATCACCATCACCAGCTCGCACTTCTGGTCCGATTCCACTGTGACGCTCCAATGGCTACGAGCACCCCCTAGCACTTGGAAAACCTTCGTTGCAAATCGGGTGTCAGAAATCCAAGGTTTAACCCACGGTGCTTTCTGGAATCACGTTGCAAGTAAGGACAATCCTGCGGATTTAATATCCCGCGGCATGAACGTGAACGATTTCCTGGTCAGCGAACTGTGGAAGAAAGGTCCAAATTGGCTGTCCAACACCGAAGAGGAATGGCCGGTCACGAAACTCCCTCAGTATCCCGAGCATGGGAAGGAACGACGTAAGCTGATTGCTGCTGTAGTCAGAACTCAATCCACAGTCAACCCGGTGTTCGCAATATTCTCCTCCTATGAACGTCTACTTCGTGTGACTGCCTACGTTCTGCGTTTCATCTCCAACGTTCGGTGCAAAACCCGCACGCAACCACTCCCTTCCACTGGTCC
Source organism: Aedes aegypti (assembly GCF_002204515.2). Classification (NCBI taxonomy): domain Eukaryota; kingdom Metazoa; phylum Arthropoda; class Insecta; order Diptera; family Culicidae; genus Aedes; species Aedes aegypti. Next base: position 125,224,624 of record NC_035109.1, on the reverse strand, counting down.
GCTTCCCAGTATCACCCTGGCTGTTGAACACCTAGCCATCGCCGAACGTACCTTAGTCCAGCTTGCACAGGCAGATGCATTCCATGAAGAAATCCGTGACCTTCAAAACAACAAGGCCGTCGGAAAGCGATCGTCAACTCGTCTGCTTGCTCCATTTCTTGATCCTGAGGGAACCATTCGGGTAGGGGGGAGACTCAGACTTTCAGACCAGCCTTTTCTAGCCAAACATCCCGCTCTGCTGCCAGGCAACCATCCTCTGTCACGCCTGATCACCAAATCCTACCACCTGATGCTCATTCACGGTGGCGGCCGCCTAACTCTCGCGGCAATGCGGGAGAAATTTTGGCCAATCCATGGACGGCGACTCGTCCGCAGTATTCTCCGTAGCTGCTACCGTTGCGCCCGAGCCAATCCTGTCCCAATGAGCCAACAGATCGGACAACTACCGACTCACCGAATCACGCCCAGTCGACCGTTTGCTGTTACTGGGATGGACTTTGCCGGACCGGTGTACCTGAAACCGGTACACAAGCGAGCTGCAGCAACGAAGGCGTACATATGCATTTTCGTCTGCTTCTGCACCAAAGCGGTGCATATAGAATTGGTGAGCGACCTCTCAACCCAAGCTTTCCTATCGGCCCTCCGTCGGTTCATAGCACGTCGTGGACGTCCAACCGACCTCTATTCCGACAATGGGAAGAATTTTCAAGGCGCTGCCAACGAACTGGAGGAAGTTTACCGTTTGCTACAGGACGAAAACCTAAGGGACCAGATCACAACCGACCACACCAGTGAACAAATCACGTGGCACTTCACTCCACCTAAGGCCCCACACTTCGGAGGGCTGTGGGAAGCAGCGGTGAAGGTGGCCAAAAGTCAATTGTACCGACAGCTCGGTACGTCCAAACTGTGTTTCGAAGACATGTCTACCATTCTTGCACAAATCGAGGCGAGCATGAACTCACGCCCCATCGTGCCTCTAAGCGAAGACCCGAATGACATCGCTGCCCTCACTCCGGCGCATTTTTTGATCGGTGGCCCAATGTATTCACTGCCAGAAGTCAGCCTACAACAAACTCCTCTCAATCGGCTCGTTGACCATCACCAGAAACTTCAGGGTATCTACCAGCACTTCTGGCATCACTGGAGGCAAGAGTACTTGCAAGAATTGCAGCGCGATACGAAGACTTGCCATCCCAATACCGAAATCCAACCGGGACGACTTGTCGTTTTGATGGACGAACACCAGATGCCGGTGAAGTGGCCGCTTGCCCGAATCGTTGCTGTTCATCCTGGCGCCGACAAGCTAGTACGAGTTGTGTCATTGCGAACTAGCAAAGGAGTCATCGTGCGACCAATCACAAGAATATGTTTGCTTCCGATTCAGCATCCAGAAGAAGATACAGTGATCGAACATGTAGACGATCATAAATAAGTTTACTATTGTTTAGCTTTAAGTTTATTCGTTGAATGTTTGTACCTATTTACTTAGCCTCAATTAATTAGGGATCAAAAATTGAAAATCATATTTTTTCAAGGTGGCGGCGATGTTGCAGCTACAGCATAATTTTATCGCTAAGGGCGATCAAGTGTTTTCGCGCAATTGACCGAACCCTCTCACTACATCAGCAGTAGTATATAACTGAAACACATTGTTTGATAGTGTAGTAGATCGGCTGCCCATGGTGAGCCGAATAAGTTTTGTGCTGCTCTGTACGTTCAGTTTCGATTTATCCACTATCCATGCAAGGTCGCCGTCGTGGTCCGTTTGTAGATATAAAACTAGAGAAATACACGTTTTACGTTTTGCGGTAATAAAGTATTTTGTACTAAAGTGAACCGGTTTTGTGCTTAGCTTTTCGAGTTAGGAGAAGTGCCTTAAGCGATTGTCCTACGTGGCCCCCGTTTTCCTTGATCCATTCTGAACGTAGATTGGACATCTCGGATGGTACTCCGGACGCAGACTTCGCTGTAAATACCAGCCAAGGATCTCGGGCACACACCAGGTACGGGAATCCTATATTTGGACCCAACAGGCCATTATGGGCTCAAGGGCACAAGGTAATCTGGGTTTTCATTCCGATTTACAAGAGCACCAAGATGACCAGCATTTAAATATATAGTAACTGTGCAAGTGCTGTAGTTGGGTGCGGCTTATTTTTCGAAAGTTCTCAAAACCTAAAATTTGTATGCTCTTTTAAATTCAAATCACAAAAGATGGGAAACCTCAAATTTTGAGCCAAAAATTTAAGATTTAGAGGAGGCACAAGCGATTTGAAGGTGACTTTCCAAGTTATGAAATATGACCTCGGTGAATTTCACCGTAATCTCAACAGCTGAACAGTTCGGTGAAATAAAACACCGTATTTCGTCGGAATTTAACGAATTACGGTGATTTTTTACCGAATACTGTAAAAATTTACCGTACTCCGTTAATTTATTTCACCGAACTGTTCAGCTGTTGAGAATTCACAGGAATCCGTAAAATTATTTAAGTGTGTGATAAGTTTGTAGAATATAAAATTTGTCTAAAATGAAAACTAGTCATAGTTAAAAGCAGTTTTCTTTATTTTTTCCTCTTTTTAATAAAAAAAACCATCTTTGTTTGACCATAACTGCATGAATACTCATCCGATTTCAGATATTTTTGCATGCTTTCGAAGCTAATTTAGTTGTTTTCAAATAGTGTGTACAACAAATTAAATTTAAAATGGGTTTGACTTTGTTCTTTAACAAAAACTATGCAAAAACATGATTTTTAATTAACTAAATCAAGATTTTTCGAAATGTTGATTATTTTTGCCAGAAATAAAATTTAGAAACTGAAGTTTATAAAGCACCTTGTTTCAACTAATAGTTGAACAGTGCATATATTTTAAAAAAAATCATAAATATTTTTGTTATAAAATTTTATGAAAAATGCTTTTAAGACCATTTGGAAGGTTTAACAAATGAGAAAAAAAAACAGTTTCAGCTTAAGCAATGACGTTTAACTGACAAAACATTGAGAAATATAGTTTTTTTTCGTTGAAAATTGCTGTTTTTAGGCAGCTTTTGTTAAATAACTAAGTTAATTTTTTTTTCAATTGGCTTGGGGTACACACAGCTTGAAAACGATTAAAATTGCTTCGAAAAATTGTAAAAAGATTTAAAATCGGTCAATTATTCATGAATTCATGGACCAACAGAAGTGATTATTTTAGTAAAAAGAGGAAAAATTGGAGAAAACTACTTTTAACTAAGACTAGTTTTCTTTTTAGTCAAATTTGATACTCTACAAACTTTTCATAAATCTAAATTGGTTAGAGAATAACAAAGTAATGCAGACTTCACTGAAGGTCATAACATATTTCATAACTTGAAAATTCACCTTCAAATCGCTTGCGCTACCTCTAAATCTTAATATTTTTGACTCAAAATTTGAGGTACCGTAAAATGGGGTGAAATTGATCACTTTCGAGCGATTATTTTCTGTAACTCCTAGTAGAATGCATGTATTATTATCCAAATATTAACTATGGGAAAGCCAAACACAAAAGGTTTGGCTTTCCCATAGTAATTTCCATATAAACTTCAAATGGCGTGTGCATAACCAAATTTCTTCCAAATCATTTCAAATTTTGGGAGAATGATTTCCATCCTAATTGAAACCGTTTAAGCATAGGGGAGCAAAAATTTCAAAGTTTGCATCAGTCTGTTGTATATATAAAGAAAGCGTTGTGTTTGGATGGGCATCTTATTCTTCCGAAAGAGGTACACTTTGCGAAAAAGGACCACGTGATTATTGAGCTGAAATCGAATTCAGGTTAACTTTTGCGTTCATGAGTCCTCTCATGGCGTAGTGGTAACGCGCCCCAACTAGAGATCGGGGAGTCGTGAGTTCAATTCTCGCTGAGAAGACGTGTAACTTTTTCGTAAACCTTCACATCAATTTGTCCATCTAATCCAATTGCAAATTATATGTAATGTTTCGCTTTTCGGTAGTTGTTAAACTTCCACTCGGCTGGTTAGCCGTAAACCAGGAATGAATTATGAATATTAAAAACAAGTATTATTTGTATGTTTCCGTTGATGAAATTTTGAAGAAATGGCTACAGAAATATGTTGAGTAATCCCTGTAGAAATTGTTCTAGTGTACCTCCTGTAGAAATTCCGAGAGAAAACCTTGAAGGTATAAAAACCACTAATTGAACTTTAGCATACTCTAATAATCCCACCATAAAATTAAAAAAAGTAACCTTGAAGAGCTGGAAATCTTGATAGTCTAGAAGAATCTCTGAAAGAATACCAGAAAAAATCGCCTAAAAATCTCTGGAGAAATTAGGGAGCTTTCCTGAAAGAATTCCTGAAACAGATCTTGGAGGATTTCAAGAAGAATTTCCTAGAAGATTCCCATTAAGAATTTTACTGGAGGAATCTATGGAGGGATCACTAGAGACATACCTGCGGGAACTTCTTGCGAAATCTCTAAAGGACTCCCTGTAAATATTTTTTATTTTTCGCAGGAATCCTTGGACGAATCCCTAAAGAAACTCCTAGAGTAATTGCTAACATATTCCTGAAGTCCTATCAGTACCGGTGTAAAATGTATCATGGCGAACAGAAGTTCTTTCTGGAGGAATCTCTGGCAAAAGCCCTAGTGAAGAAATTACTGTAAGGTCTATAGTAGAGATTATCCCTGGAAGGATCTTCGAAATTGTAGATCGTGGAGAATTCTATAGGAGAGTCTCCGGATATATTTAGAGAGAAATTCTTGAAGGAATCTCTGGAGGTTTTCCTGAAAGAACGTCTGGTGCCCTATTTGAATTGGTCTTAAAATTGCGATTGGCCAAAAGTTATAATTCGCCAGCAATAAAATGTTGTTTTACTTATCGAAACCATGAATTATGACTTTTCGAATGAATTCAATTCCTTATATTATGTTTTTTTCGAATTTTGTGATAATAGAAATTAAAGTTTGAGCAACATCAAACTGAGGGGCATGAGTTCGAATCCCACCGGATCTTTCCGGGTTGGAAATTTTCTCGACTTCCCAGGCATAGAGTATCTTCGACTCATAAGGACACTAAGCTGAGGAACATGCTCTGTTCCAATAGGGCCGTAACGCTAGGTATTTGGCATGGTGTCTATTTACATCTGGATGAAATATCGTGTATTGTGAGCCGTCGCTTGATGGAACTATATGATGGTCTGAAAATTTCCACAACATACCCTAGCGGAACTGGTTCCGGAATACTCCGACCTTGTAATGAAAAACCATGAAATTTGAACCGTCGTTATAAACATGTGTATGAACTGCTGAATATTTTAGGAAGGTTACACAGAAAAGAAATCCATTATGAGCACCATAGCATTTGTCATTTGGGGACCATCCTTAGCCGAGTGGTTAGAGTCCGCAGCTACAAAGCAAAGCCATGGTCAAGGTGTCTGGGTTAGATTCCCCGTTGGTCCAGGATCTTTTCGTAATGGAAATTTCCATGACTTCCCTGGGCATAGAATATACTCGTACCTGCCACACGATATATGAATGCGAAAGTGGCAACTTTAGCAAAGAGATCTCTCAGTTAATTACTGTGGAAGTGCTCATAAGAACACTAAGCTGGGGAGCAGGCTTTGTCTTATGCTGAGTAGCAGAAGATGAAGAAGCATTTGAAATCATAGGTTATTTTAGATCTTTTCTTCTTGAAAATATCATACAATAAAAAATCAATGACTCTTACTTGGAGGTGAAATTGATCACTGATCACACTTCGATGATAGCTTTTTTTCAAAGATACTTCTTTTAGATAAATTTGGGTACCGTAAAACGGGGTATATTTGATAATACGAATAACTTTGATGGTGTGAGACTCACAACATACTAAACGAAATAACTTTTAGCCATTTCTCATCGTAATAGGCTGTTTTTCGGCGTGATGAAGTGGCCTACTTTCCTGCACTGAATTATGCAGTGGGGTAATAGTCATTACGTAACTGAAATCAGTGCTGTAATGATTCATTACACAACGCTTTATCATTACGCAACTGTTTTGAGTTGCGTAATAAATCATTACACAACATTTTTCAGAAACTGTAAAATACTGGTGAATGCATTCCGATATGGTTTCTGGTACCCTCAAGCAGTCATCTACGAAATTGCAAAAAATGTTGTACGTAACTCGTTGCAGAACTCGAATTTTACAGCACTCGTCGTAATTATCCAACTCGGCAAGTCTAGTTGGATAAATGTACGACTAGTTCATCATTCTGCAACTTTTTGCGCTAGCTACTATTATGTTCAGTTAAGTAAAACAAATGCAAGAGTAGAAAGTATTATTATGACACTTCATTTCAGAGCTGGTTTTGTTGAAATCGAGAACATTTGTGTCTTTATATATGAATCTCAAAATTTGATGAGATTTGGAAACGCTTAAAAACAAACTGTTCAAATATCATTTGCGCGCACGACAGGACCTTTATTGTAGGAACGAAAACTTCATCTACCCTAAGTTCCACTTATAGAAATTTGAACGGAAATGCTTCATACGAAGTTTACGTGACAGCAGTCACATTATTGTTTGAAACCCAAGTACATAATCGTAAATCGTTCAAACAACTGGTCTGTTCGTTTCAGTTTAGCTTACAACTTGCCTGTTACCGCATTAAAAGTAATTTAAAAGTGACTGACAGCTGTCATAAACAAAACCATCAGCAACAATTCGAGATGCGTCTGTTGACATGCTTCTAGTGATACACTTCCGTCATACTCTCTTCTTGCGAGCAAATTTGTCTCAACCAAGAAACCAAAAAAGAACACATATGTGTCAAATGCGCTAAAGAGGGCTGCTATATTTACGTTGACTTTTTTTTTCTAGGGCAATTTCTTGTCATCTTGTGTTTGATTTTGATCTAAATTCTAATTAGTATGCAAACAAACTCCACCCTCTGAAGGCCGGTCAGTTTCGGAGTGCGCACTCACTTGATTGACGAACGCGAAAACAGTCCAGATGGATTTACGACTACACAGACAATAGTTTCCGATTGGACACCGCCGAGAGTCTTGCGAGCTGAAATTGAGTTCACTTCGGAACAAACCTGTTCTTGTGCGATCCAGTGCGAACTACTCAAATGCACATTATTTATCAGAACGCCCGTGAACCAGTATCGAGGTCAGTTTCGCCTTACTGTTTATAATGCAATGCTAAATCATTCAACGGGTTAATTGAGAATCAAACAACTTGCGTTGAGTCGGTCAACTGAAGTTCTAGATCAGAGCGGTGCAACAAAAACAAAAACGATGACAACAACTGCCGCCACAAAACGCAGCCAAACCGGTCCTCAAACTGTGATCCAGCACGCGCAATATGCTTAGAATCTATCTGTGGACAGAATGGGGCTGCGGGGTGTTCTGAAGCCGCACCGAGGCAGTAGGGATCACTTAGAAGTCGATTGTTCTCTCTCGTGCGCACGCCAAGGATATCAACTATCGAATATAGGCGCTCGAGCTTGCGCGCTTATGGAGGTTTGACTGTCTACTAGGGCGGATCAAAATTCAAAAAAACAATCTAACGTGTTTGAAACATGTTTCAAAATTTCTCCATGTTCATTTTCATATAAACCTACATAGATTTAGGGCCACATATATCTTCTTCTTCTTTCTGACGTTACATCCCATCTAAGACAGAGATTACTACTCAGCTTGGTATTCTTCTGAGCACTTCACAGTTATTAACTAAGCGCTTTCAGTCGGCAAGACCATTTTTTCATGTGTATATCGTGTGGCGGGTACGAAGATACTGTATGTCCTAGGAAGTCGAGATAGTTTCTTTTACAAAAAGATCCTCGATCGGTGGAGTTCGAACCCACGACCCTCAGCTTGGTCTTGTTGAACAGCTGCGCGTTGAAAATTTCACATTTTCATTATAGGTAGGATAGTAAAAAAGATACGCAGAAATGAATTTTCAAACTTTTTTTTTATTTTTGGGCCACCCTACTGTCTACGCTTTGAACTCACTTTTGAATCGATAGCTGAAACTTGTCGGCGTTTTCTATAACCCACGACTATAATTAAAGTGGCACTACATTCGAGACACCAAGAATGTGGCCGCCGCCGTCGATCGGTAACGTTCTGTCCTGGACTGCGTTTTGATTTATGGGATCGTTTAGATGGGAACTACCAGATACAAAATGGGCAGGATTGCGCCGATTTGTAAACCATACAATTTGAACGCAAATGCAATGAATCTCGTATTTCCATAAAAACATGGAATTTTCTGAATTAAACTGAAATTAGAGTCTTTGAGAAAACATTTTAAAAAAATGAATAACTGACAAGGCTACATGGTTAGAGTTTCAAAGCAATCATTGAAAAAATTGAGAAATTGAAATAATTGTTAGCATTTGCATTTCGAAATGGTTGAAGTATCAGAAAATTGGTCGGTAGTTGTTAACCTTCCACTCGGCTGGTTAGCCGTAAACCACGATACATAATTAAAAACAAGTATCTTGAAATCTGTTGTAAATTTAATGTGGATAGAATGATTCGTTGAGTGATTTGTAAAGAAATTCCTTTAAACATATTTAGATATTCCTGGAATAGTTTTTGAACCAAAAAGGGAGAGTAGATAGATTTCTTGATGTTAGTTTTTGAAGAATCCAGGGATAAACATCCGGAAAAAAATGTTAAGTATTTTCTACACCTCAAATGAATAAATGATTGAATTTCTGTAGTTATTTTTTGAGAAGTTTAATAATGAACTGTAAGTGATTTACAAATATTTAAAGAAAAAAATCTCTGTGATTCACTTGGTTGAATTTTTGGCGCTAAAAACTTTATAGGAATGCAAGAATCTAAAAAAAATCTTAGGTGGCAATTCCTGAAGAAGTTTTAAAACAATATTTTCGAGAAGATTTTGAAGAAATGCGGGGAGCAATGTCAAACTGATTTGTAGGGAAAATCTAAAGGAACATTTTAAGTTTTCTGTGAAAAAATGCAGATACATCTGTGGAGACCTTCTCCAAGAAATCGCTAGAATATTTTTAATTACTAGCAAAAATCTTGTGGAATATGGGTAGGAATCCTTAGATAAACACCTGGAACAACCTTTGGCTATTTTTGTGCAGGAAGTCTTTGATAATTATTGATGCGATTTTTCGAGAAATCCTTGAAGATTGTCGAGAGATTTCAAAAACTATTAATTAAAGGAATCTGAAGAGAAACTTTTGAAAAAAAAAACCTCAATGGTAAAGCTGAAAAAACTGTTGGTGGAAAATCTAAAGATTTTGTTAATAAAATCCTTTCTTGGTGATCTTGAAGACAATTTTAGTTACCCTTAGAAATTATTTTACTGTTTCTTGAAAATTTTCTAGTTATTCAAGAAAATCCTAAAGAAATTGTAAGTGAACAACTCGATGATGTTCCAAAGTTACAATTGGGATTTATTTGTAAGTACGTATTTACGAGGACCTTCTTGGAGAAATGTTTCGAAGAATTTCCAAAACAATTTTCTGGCGGAATTCTTCAGGAGATTGTTCAAATAATTTGATAGAGATTATGTGAGAAATTTTCTGGTAGGATGATAAATCTTAAAGAATCTTGAAATATCTGATGAATAATGACTACTGAGCCCGTGAATAATTATCTATGTGGATCACAGAAGGAGCTAATTGAAAATTGGTAAGGGAGTTCTTGTAGAAAACACTGAACAGTGCGGAAATAATTCATGAAGAAATTTTCGTGGTAATTCTCAAAAGAACCTCTTTAAAGCACATGGTAGCTAGAACGTTCGTTGGAGGATTACAAAGTATGATCCTCGTGAGTTCTTTAGAAGAATTCTTGAATATCTTTTTTACGGGATGACATAAAATACGAAAGGTGAAATTTACAAATTATCACTGATGTGCAGGAACAAGACCTTATACAATATCTTGAATTTCTTACATATATAGCAAATATTATAAGTCATAGTTTAATCATTTTAATTCGAATGTCAACGACTCTTACGACTGCCGGGAAAACTAGACAATTTGGCAATGCACTATGGCTTATCAGGTGGCCAATAATCAAAAAAGTGATGTGCCCCAAATTTCAATACTTGTTCGCCATTTCATTGTAAACATGTCTGCTAAGAAATCCCCAATATATTAGGTCATGATTTGCATTGCTCACTCAGATATGAGGTGCTAAAGTTGAGCCTATGGAGAAAAACTTTGTTGACGTTAACTACGTCTTACGGCAATATACTGGGTGTCAATTGAAAATCTAAAATTTTGCGACCGTCTCGAAATTATGAAAGATTTTGAACGCTAATAACTCAGTCATTTATCGATAGAATTTAAAAATTTTCCCACCAATCGGTCGGAAATGTATACAGCAATTTCCTCAAATGGAGAAAACTATTGAATATCGACAATAAACTATTGAAAATTTGGAAATGTCGACCCCTTTCTTACGCAACCAATCACGTGCAAGCAGTTTTCCACGCTTCTTTTGCGTTCCGCTTCGCACTATAAAAGCAGACCGATTCCTGCTTCTTCGCTCATCCTTCTTTTTGCCGTCAGACTGTGAACATGGTCTGCGAGAAAGTCTCGAGTGCCTTTCGCATACTCAGCTCAGTTTTCAATGGAACGCGAATGGAACAACAACACGCCGCCACGACTGAAGCCGCTTGTTGAAGCGCCCATCGTCATCGCCACCGCAAACCTCATCGGGCGAGGAGGATTTCTACCAGTGCCCCGTCAAAATGTGTCCGTGTTACGCAAATTCAACAATTCAATCGGCACTTTTCAGAGCCAACAAATGAGTTTAAAGAGTTGATTGTGTAATATTCTTTGATTTGTTCGAGATGGCTGAAGACAATCGACCAAAGCCGCCAAAATGTGTACGCAAATTCAACAATTCAATCGGCCCTTTCCGGAGTCAACAAACTATAATACAAATGCAGCAAATTAAATGGCGTAGTTAACGTCATGCGGTCGTGTCTTGTACACAACCCCCACTGATTTTTTATTAACAAAAACTATGGTTTACTCAAATGAATATAACTTTTTTTTTCTATGATACTTACGTAAAATGTTTTTACACCATTTAAAAGCTTACAAAAAAATCAGTGGAAGTTGTGTACAAGACACGACCGCATGACGTTAACTACGCCATTTAATTTGCTGCATTTGTATTATAGTCAAATGTCATAATTGCAACCTTCCTTTAGTTATAATCCAGAATGTAATGGTTTGTGAATTTAGAAAATATATATGTTTAAAATAAAATTTTGCGTTAAGTAATATTTTAATCATTCCTTAACAATAGAAAATATATTGCATCCCAACGGCACAGCAGCAGCGTCCTCGGAAACATCCTCAAATTGCCGCATTGTCAATTATTCGTAATAAATCAATTGTTGTATGCTGCTATGAGATGAATTAAGAAATTATAGCAAGTAAGTGGTAAACACATTAGGGAATATTACACAATTAACTCTTTAGAACACATTTGTTGGCTCTGGAAAGGGCCGATTGAATTGTTGAATTTGCGTAACATGGACACATTTTGACGGCGCACTGGTTGCAATCCTCCTCGCCCGATGAGATTTTCGGTGCGGATGACGATGTGCGCTTCAACAAGCGGCTTTGGTCGATTTTCTTCAGCCATATCGAACAAATTTGGGAATATTACACAATCAACTCTTTAAAACACATTTGTTGGCTCTGAAAAGGGCCGATTGAATTGTTGAATTTGCGTAACACGGACACACTTTGACGGCGCACTGGTTGCAATCCTCCTCGCCCGATGAGATTTGCGGTGCGGATGATGATGTGCGCTTCAACAAGTGGCTTTGGTCGATTTTCTTCAGCCATCTCGAACAAATTTGGGAATATTACACAATCAACTCTTTAAGCACATTTGTTGGCTCTGAAAAGGGCCGATTGAATTGTTGAATTTGCGTAACACGGACACATTTTGACGGCGCACTGGTTGCGTCCTCCTCGCCCGATGAGATTTTCGGTGCGGATGACGATGTGCGCTTCAACAAGCGGCTTTGGTCGATTTTCTTCAGCCATATCGAACAAATTTGGGAATATTACACAATCAACTCTTTAAAACACATTTGTTGGCTCTGAAAAGGGCCGATTGAATTGTTGAATTTGCGTAACACGGACACACTTTGACGGCGCACTGGTTGCAATCCTCCTCGCCCGATGAGATTTGCGGTGCGGATGATGATGTGCGCTTCAACAAGTGGCTTTGGTCGATTTTCTTCAGCCATCTCGAACAAATTTGGGAATATTACACAATCAACTCTTTAAGCACATTTGTTGGCTCTGAAAAGGGCCGATTGAATTGTTGAATTTGCGTAACACGGACACATTTTGACGGCGCACTGGTTGCGTCCTCCTCGCCCGATGAGATTTTCGGTGCGGATGACGATGTGCGCTTCAACAAGCGGCTTTGGTCGATTTTCTTCAGCCATCTCGAACAAATTTGGGAATATTACACAATCAACTCTTTAAAACACATTTGTTGGCTCTGAAAAGGGCCGATTGAATTGTTGAATTTGCGTAACACGGACACACTTTGACGGCGCACTGGTTGCAATCCTCCTCGCCCGATGAGATTTGCGGTGCGGATGATGATGTGCGCTTCAACAAGCGGCTTTGGTCGATTTTCTTCAGCCATCTCGTACAAACAGCTTGCCTCTGGTAGCGAGGAGCTGAGCAGGTTTGGAGGAGCTCTTACCAGCTCGAAAGCGAAAACAGAATGAAACCGATTTCAACGAAGAAGGGATGCTTTATACCCTTAGAATAGCAGGTGATGCTCCTCCTTTCAAATTCTTCGTTTTCTTATCTGGGAAATAGGCTATATGAAACTGATGTTTGGGTAAGGGATGTACAAGATTAGCATTATGCTGTTATTGCATCCCAACGGCACTACAGCAGCATCCTCGGAAACATCCTCAAATTGCCGTATTGTCAATTATTCGTAATAAATCAATTATTGTATGCTGCTATGAGATGAATTAAGAAATTATAGCAAGTATGTGGTAAACACATTAGGGAATATTACACAATTAACTCTTTAAAACACATTTGTTGACTCCGGAAAGGGCCGATTGAATTGTTGAATTTGCGTACACATTTTGGCGGCTTTGGTCGATTGTCTTCAGCCATCTCGAACAAATCAAAGAATATTACACAATCAACTCTTTAAACTCATTTGTTGGCTCTGAAAAGTGCCGATTGAATTGTTGAATTTGCGTAACACGGACACATTTTGACGGCGCACTGGTTGCAATCCTCCTCGCCCGATGAGATTTGCGGTGCGGATGATGATGTGCGCTTCAACAAGTGGATTTGGTCGATTTTCTTCAGCCATCTCGAACAAATTTGGGAATATTACACAATCAACTCTTTAAGCACATTTGTTGGCTCTGAAAAGGGCCGATTGAATTGTTGAATTTGCGTAACACGGACACATTTTGACGGCGCACTGGTTGCGTCCTCCTCGCCCGATGAGATTTTCGGTGCGGATGACGATGTGCGCTTCAACAAGCGGCTTTGGTCGATTTTCTTCAGCCATCTCGAACAAATTTGGGAATATTACACAATCAACTCTTTAAAACACATTTGTTGGCTCTGAAAAGGGCCGATTGAATTGTTGAATTTGCGTAACACGGACACACTTTGACGGCGCACTGGTTGCAATCCTCCTCGCCCGATGAGATTTGCGGTGCGGATGATGATGTGCGCTTCAACAAGCGGCTTTGGTCGATTTTCTTCAGCCATCTCGTACAAACAGCTTGCCTCTGGTAGCGAGGAGCTGAGCAGGTTTGGAGGAGCTCTTACCAGCTCGAAAGCGAAAACAGAATGAAACCGATTTCAACGAAGAAGGGATGCTTTATACCCTTAGAATAGCAGGTGATGCTCCTCCTTTCAAATTCTTCGTTTTCTTATCTGGGAAATAGGCTATATGAAACTGATGTTTGGGTAAGAGATGTACAAGATTAGCATTATGCTGTTATTGCATCCCAACGGCACTACAGCAGCATCCTCGGAAACATCCTCAAATTGCCGTATTGTCAATTATTCGTAATAAATCAATTATTGTATGCTGCTATGAGATGAATTAAGAAATTATAGCAAGTATGTGGTAAACACATTAGGGAATATTACACAATTAACTCTTTAAAACACATTTGTTGACTCCGGAAAGGGCCGATTGAATTGTTGAATTTGCGTACACATTTTGGCGGCTTTGGTCGATTGTCTTCAGCCATCTCGAACAAATCAAAGAATATTACACAATCAACTCTTTAAACTCATTTGTTGGCTCTGAAAAGTGCCGATTGAATTGTTGAATTTGCGTAACACGGACACATTTTGACGGCGCACTGGTTGCAATCCTCCTCGCCCGGTGAGATTTTCGGTGCTGATGACGATATGCGCTTCAACAAGCGGCTTTGGTCGATTTTCTTCAGCCATCTCGAACAAATTAAAGAATATTACACAATCAACTCTTTAAAACACATTTGTTGGCTCTGGAAAGGGCCGATTGAATTGTTGAATTTGCGTAACACGGACACATTTTGACGGGGCACTGGTAGAAATCCTCCTCGCCCGATGAGGTTTGCGGTGGCGATGACGATGGGCGCTTCAACAAGCGGCTTCAGTCGTGGCGGCGTGTTGTTGTTCCATTCGCGTTCCATTGAAAACTGAGCTGAGTATGCGAAAGGCACTCGAGACTTGCTCGCAGACCATGTTCACAGTCTGACGGCAAAAAGAAGAATGAGCGAAGAAGCAGGAATCGGTCTGCTTTTATAGTGCGAAGCGGAACGCAAAAGAAGCGTGGAAAACTGCTTGCACGTGATTGGTTGCGTAAGAAAGGGGTCGACATTTTCCAAATTTTCAATAGTTTATTGTCGATATTCAATAGTTTTCTCCATTTGAGGAAATTGCTGTATACATTTCCGACCGATTGGTGGGAAAATTTTTAAATTCTATCGATAAATGACTGAGTTATTAGCGTTCAAAATCTTTCATAATTTCGTGACGGTCGCAAAATTTTAGATTTTCAATTGACACCCAGTATATTGCCGTAAGACGTAGTTAACGTCAAAAAAGCTTCAAAATAGTGGCTTTAATGATGTTTTTTATAAAGTGGTTAAAAAAAATCGAATAAACTTATAGTTAACACATCGAGTACTTTTTTGTCCCAAGTTGTCCCAGGCTTAAATTCAGCTCCAAGGGTACTTTGAGATGTAAACTAAAGGATCGTGAAGAATTTAGCTGCACAAATTTGCACTTTTTTAATTAAAGGCTTTTTGAATTTTTCCAATATTTTTAACCATTTTCTATTGAAAACAGCTAAAAGCTAATTCAGAAAATAACTGAATTTCGCTAAATCATTCAAATCATCATTTCTATGTAAGTTTTAATATTTATAATGGTTTGCACAACGTTAATCGCATAAATGGCTTATATGCGTAATAAGTAAAAAAATTTAATATTTCGCTATAGGCCCTATTCAAAAGTTAGTCTCGAAAACTTGATTTTGAAAATAAAACATCAAATATGTATCATAAAACTCATAAATACGACATGAGATGGAAACAATATTTTTGGCCGCCAGTCTGTATGGAAACCGCCCATAGTGCAATGTTCCAATAAAATTTCTCAAGTGGCTGAAAAGTTGTTTTGCACCAAGCTATCGTTTGAACTTATTGTATAGTTTTTGGAAATATTTCTGAAAAAACCCTTCAAAAAGAAGTTTCTAACAAGATACATTAAAGTATAATAAACCAGAACAAGTACAAGTAATAAGGTCTCCCATGACTAGACATAAAGAACGGCCCAAAAAAAATTAGAACGTGAATTTGGCATGCAAAAGCGTTATTTTCATTATTTTCGTGAGTCATTGACGAAAATATTAGTTTGTTTGGTATTAGAGGATTGAGAAAGTCTTGGAAAACGTGTTCACCTTGATCACAATGAAATAGTTTACCAGAGTCATGGTTTTGGGAGCATTCGCGCCTTATGGGTTTGATGTGCTTTTGTAGTTTAAAATTAAAAAAAAAAAACTAAATTATATTTCGATGAACCTGGCCGTTTCTATGGTTAGAGACAATTTAGATCGATACCAGATCGAAGGTTTTTAGCAAAACAGAGCCGTTTACCATATTAATTTGAAGATTCAGCCACGGTTTTCCAGAATGAGCCGTTTAGTCTAAAATTTGTTTAAGTCCCTAGGTATAAATATATTCTATCATTTGACATTGGCAACTCTCCGTGACAAGGCGTTATAACCCAGTGAACACACCATCGTATATGATGAGATATAACAGTACAAATGTGGAGGTGATATACGTTCATTTAGCATTCAGCGTTATGGCGCATGCCGTATATCGCCTCCACATTTGTACTTTTATGCACTTTCGTATACGAGTGTGTGTTTACTGGGAAAACTTTCATCAGAAAGATATTCACAGCAAAAAATAAGTTGTAATATCACGTCATTTTAAGTAGATGAAAAAAACGAATTTAGTACTATACCATTTAATGCCACTAGAGTTTGTTTCTTTTGACAGATACGCGTATTGCGACCTCAACTGTAAGGCCGTCTTCAGTGTCGTGTGCTAGACTCGACGTCATTTTAGCTGCACATCAGTCCCATCGCAGATTTGATGTACAATTACATAATTTTAACGTATGAATCCAGTCAACTACTTAGCTTAGCCTTGTTTAGACTGACTATACATATCAATGGTTTCTATTCCGTGATTGACCGAAGTCAGTGAAGATGCACAAAGAATAAAATAGATGTTCGGCTGGGATTGGCCATAATCTTCTTCAGTGTGAATAATTCAGCACCTATATTAATACAGGGTCAATAACGGCGCGGGCATCGTCCTTGCAGTCAGGTGGGATTGGTGGAAGGAATGTTAGTGTTTAATCATTGCTATTTGGATTCGATATTAAAATTTTTCAAGTAGATAAAAAGTATGTCGACACTTGAAGTGACCAACCACTCAAAGTTTGTTGAATAAAGTGAATCTTTTGCAAGTCTAAACATAAAGTGTCGAACCATTCATTTTTTTTCGATTACAAAAATAAAAGTAAGAACTTATTCATATTTCTTTTTAGGTTTTTCCTTTTTTCCAAAATACTACTCTCTTTTGGAAAGAAGGAAAAACATAAAAAAATTGAATGAGTTTCTGCCGACACTCACAGGACGAACCATTCATAGTTTGTTAAAAAATCATATTTACGTGTAACCATTGTAACGATCAACGATTACGTATTTAACAGATTTGAAAGAAAAGCATGAAACGAGTTCACCAATTGATCCTTCCTCCTGAGCAACCCGAACCCAATTCCAGTTTCACTTAACGCATACGACTAACTGAGAAAGAAATCACTCTGGAGACGCGAGAAGAATAATTTTTTTGTTTTTCATGCAAAAAGTCGCTCTGATGACACAAAACAAAAAGAAGAGTGCTTGGGCTTCCACGAAGCCCGGTAAACGTGAAAACCGAGAAAAAAAATTCTCTCGACGCTAACTAACGCTTGCTCGGGTTTCACAAATTGCCTTGCTTAAACGAATAAATCCAGTCAACCACTGCTGAAAATCTAAGTACAGCAATCGATAGAACCGGTTTGGCATTTTGACAAAAAATATGTAATCTGCGAATTGAACCCTGGTCTAGTTGCGCAAGTTTTGTTTTGCTTCTCGAAATGAGATTCTTGGCATTTTCGGCGGTCAAATCCGATTATGGTTTGAGCGGAATATTGTTGGATGTAAATGAATTCAATTACGTCTGATTCCTGATACATGACCAAAAATAACGTCGGTCTTTATTAATTATTTGTGTTGTGTTTTACTCGATGACTGCATTATAAAATTCAAAGGTATGCTTCCAATTCCTTTCTAGTAATGAGAAAGTAACAGATAAAAATCATGTCCAAAGTAAAAAAACGGAGTTTAAACAGATTAAACAACACAAATAATGAATAACATTTTTGTTTCGTTTTATTTCTCATGTAAAAGCTATCTTGAAGTATGATTGGCGATTTTCATATTTTTTATGGACCATACTGTACTCTATCAAATCTGCCGCTCAAGCTATAAAGATGACAGATCTCTCTGTCCAGTCAAATTACTGTTGGCACAAACAGACCACTACGATCGATCATAAATCTTCTCAGATGCCTACGGATAATAATCTCACACGCTACCAATGTTCACCTAGGGCATTGATCGCTCTCAGTCAATAAAAAAAAATCGAAGATTTATCTACCTTACCATGGTTGTAATGTTTCTAGCATCAGAGCAATAACTTCGGAGACACATTTTAACTTTTTTTTTCGCTACATCATCTCGGCCGAATAGTCTGAAATTCGACATCGAGATGAATTTCAATCGAAGCCACTAACTTGATCGGTTGATAACTGGCTAGTGATGATAACCTCATCTAGATTTGTGCTCTATAAAGTTCAATATGTTGTTTTATTCTATCTATAATTTGATCGCGATTGATCATCTCAATGGTGCATCGTTTTTATGCTGATTCTACAACCATTCAATTGTAGATTCCAATCCAAACAAGTCGAGTAGTCTGTAATCAACAGGTCAAAGCTAAGTTAGGGCAAAGGCAACAGAATCAAAAAATGCATAAATTATACGTCCAGTGTCTACTCTGCTCAGGGAGGTCGGTTTGATATATGAATGTGCAACTTTGTGGTGCGAAGCAATCGGAATTCCTAGCTCCTCGATTTACTGAACGTCTCACAGTTGCGTCGAGATGTCCACCTTGAGAGAACTCACATCCATCACAGGTGTCGCGCGCATGTTCTTCGTCATCGTCGGCAACAAATTGAATTGAGTTCCGAACCTCGTTAGCAAACAACAATGCAATAGAGCGCAGAACCGTATTTTCCGATTTTTCTTCTTATTGGCGTTACGTCCCAGCTTCTCAGCTTGGTGTTCTTATGAGCACTTCCACAGTTGTTAACTGAGAGCTTTCTCTTTCAACTGATCTATTTTGCATGTGTATATCGTGTGGTAGGTACGATGATACTCTATACCCTGGGAAGTCGAGAAAATTTCCAACCAAAAGATCCTCAAATGGTGGTTTTCGAACCTTCTGCATGGTCTTGCTGAATAGCTGTGCGTTAGTCGCTGAAGCTATTTGGGCTCCTTTCCGATTCTATGAAGTTAAATACGATACCGGTGACCTTGACTACCGTTGACACCAGAGGGCGTCGTAACCCAATTTCGTACCCAACAACGTTTGCCAAAATCAGCAATTTTGTCCACATGATCGAGCATGATCTGTCTCGCTTCGGACACGCCTGACATTGAGCGGAATTTCACGCCACCATCAAAGTGTTGCGTTGGAGTTGACAGCCAGCTAAACTTCACAGCAGACAGTTTGGCAGCAGTCAGTTGGCATGGCATTACTCAGCGTCTAGTGTGACGAATTTGAATATATGCGATGTTGATGGCTACCGCGCAGTGGACTTCGCTTTTCGTTTCTCATCATCGTTTCGATTGTTAGCGCGCGCAGAGAGTTGCGTTGCGTTGCCGGCTTGGTCACGGTTTGACCGACCGAAATAATTACGATGCTATTTCTACCACGCTGCCTTCAGTCGGCGGCTCGCTGCAGTTCACTGACACTGCTGCGTTCCCGCTCACTCATTGTGTTAGAATCGGGGAATCAAGGTCGTCGAAGACTTCACCTGTCGACGGATGCTGGTTTTCGTGGCTGTAAATGCGAGGTACAACTCGGCAACTTCCATTCGATGCGATTAATATGGTAATGGATTGCTGCAGAGATGGGAGCCCTACGTGACCTGTATCACGTAGAGGCTATTGGAGGTAGCTTAGTTTGTCACGTTATTAATAAATTTATTCGTTGTTGTTAGGGACGAATGTGACTTCTTTGTGGCAATAACTGACGAAAACAATCATTTTATTACTGCAACGGTATTGCACGTGATGCACGGTTCGGGACACCATCCTCCTTGGTCACACTTTTGTAAACCGATGTGCCTAATTAAATCTAGTA
Organism: Aedes aegypti; assembly: GCF_002204515.2. Taxonomy (NCBI): domain Eukaryota; kingdom Metazoa; phylum Arthropoda; class Insecta; order Diptera; family Culicidae; genus Aedes; species Aedes aegypti. Next base: position 125,204,585 of record NC_035109.1, on the reverse strand, counting down.
ACAACAATAAGCTGTGAAAAATATAAATAAAATATCTTGAGGTAAAAATTGGATGTTTGCCAAAATAACAAAAGCTAGTGGAGGACGTACTTAGAAAACATACACAGCAAAAAATACCGTAATATGTAATAGGTTGTTTCAGTTGCATATCAGTCTTGTCGCAAATCAGGTGCACCATCATTTATTTTATTTATTTAGTTGAGAAATCAACAAAAATAGTTTGAATGAGGAGTGAGAGTTACGTCCGACACCTCTCGAGCATCTTACTGCCAGAATGCTGTGAGAGAAGTGAGTTAAATTCGCTTTAAGTTCTATGTCACTACTCAAAAGGGATTTTGTGGCATTTTAGTCGTTCGAATCCACTTACGTTTCAATTGAAATTTAGTTTTAGAATGGATGTAATCGAATTCGCATTCTTGGTTCATAGCCATGAATTATGTCGGCCGATGTGATTTTATTTTTTGCTGTGTAGATGTGTGCAAGCCATTCAATAGCATTTAAAATGGATAAGACAGTGGTCATTTAACCAGTAAACCAAAATTATAAAATTCTGGCATGATTTCCATAATACAGCTTTTAAAGACACCGTATTGTGAAAAACTAAAATTGATACAAAACATATGTAGCTGACACAATGCCAAGACGATATCAATTATATGTCAACTAACGGTGTGAGAATTTCATTCACTTCAGATGAGCGTCAAAGTGTAGAACAGGTTGCATTGTAACAGTACTGTCAAAACCTAAATGAATCAATGGCAGTCTCGCAACAAACATTCGGTAAACTATACTGCCCATGTTCGCATGATCGACGTAAGCGCCACTATGATAAAAATTCATTTTGTCATTGCAATGTTTGTTCAGATAATTTTGAGTAAAACTAAGTTGCCAGCACAGTGAGCAGGTGTTTATGTCAATTCATCCATATAATCATTCATAAAACACACTGTTCTTTGAAAAAAAAATAAATATGCATTATTAATTGACAGAAGTGTGGCAAAACAGAAAAATTCTTTTCAAGTCAACTTCTGATTTCATTCTTTAGAAAATTGATTGAAATTGTTTACGGATGCAAGAATGCAGCAGGGAACACTAAACCGCATTTTTTCAACAATGCACTATGGCCCAGGAAGCAGTCTTACTTGCATGCTTAAAATGCATTTTGAGCTTTAGAATGGAACATTAGACGAAAACGGTCCTCCACAAAGTTGTTTGTATTAGTTAGGCCCTTCGTTTAATGTTATTGAAAATGAGGGTGGACATTTTCATAGAAATTGTGTAACTAACTTTCTTACTTCTAGAAATTATATTATCTTAACAATAAATATAACACTTGTTTTTAATCATGAATCGTGGTTTACGGCTAACCAGCTGAGTGAAAGTTTAACAACTATTTTTCGCAAAACTTCACATAAATTAATCCAATTGTAAAGTATATATAATGTTTAGCTTGTCGGTAGTTGTTAACATATATAAGTTTTTCATCACTAGTTTCTCTTATATTAACTTCTCGTCAAAGTAGTCTATGAACGACTTTTAGAACATAAGAAAACCCAAATTTTCATGCAAAAATATTGATAGCATCTAACTTAAATAACAAGTTTTTCTGCTAAAAATTCTTTGTTTTTTTCAAGGCATTTCATTAGAGATACAAATATAACACCTCTCTAATTTTTTGATAGAGTATACAAATTTATTTTGTCTTTCAAATGCCGTCAAAAGATATTTTTTTATGTTTGCCCCAATCAGAGATATTCACAATCAAAGTAGGCATGTTTTTGTGAGAAAAACAACGATAACTCTCAGACGGAAGGATATAGCGAATGAAGAAACTCACCAAATTACGCATTTAAGAAAGCACTATTAGATAGTGTTTCATAGACTACTTTGAAGAGATATATAAATTGAAAACGCTAGAGCCAGAAAACCAGTTTTGTTTGGACCACCCTATGTCACCGTAAGAAAAAAGCTCTTACTGGTCAATGTGAGAGATACAAAAAAACTTTTTCACCAAAACTTGAAATAAAATAGTTTACAACTTTGCTGAAGCATGTATAGTATAATTTCTACAAATAAGAAAATTAGTTACACCATTTCTATGAAAACGTAGTCCACCCAAATTTTTAATAACACCAAACAAAGGGCCTAACTAATACAAACAACCTTGTGGAAGACCGTTTTCGTCTAATGTTTTTCGCGTAAAACTGCTTCCAGGACCACTGTTCAATGATAGCGCAGGTGGTTACGTCGATCTTGCGTACATGGGCAGTATAGAAGAGTGCATGGTGACGTCACGAAAAAATCTCCTTCTCTGTCCCTCTTCCATCAAGCTCAATTGACATTCACAGCTGGAATTGTTGACATTTTTTTAATAGTTTGGAGTTTCGAGGTTAGGTCAGGTGCGGTTAGGTGCGACGATCTATACCCTCAACGACTGACAATATGGTTTCTTTCATCAGTGTATGAAAACTAATGCCCTGCCATACAGGCTTAAGTTCATAAATCTGGTAATGCCCGTTTTCAAAGAAATGTAATATTGAAGACTTGAGGCTCTAGAATTGTAGAAGGTATCAGGTGTATCTCACTTTTTAAATCGTAAGCAAAAAAATCGTTGACTGCAATCCGTGAAGTGTTTGTCATCTTTTCTCGATATTGTTTTAAGCAGCGTTTAAAAAATGGAAAGTCTGGGAATGTAATAAAGGAGGTTTTATTAGGAAAGTTTTTTTTTGGAATTTGCATCTGTTTAACTCTTATATTTGAGCCAGTGCGACGCTTTTCCAGGTCATAAACGTACATCTCTAATCATAATTAAATTATATGAATCGTGGAGAAACAAACTTTTTGTTGTTACCGCTTTTGGTAAACTTAAATGACTTTTGTCCAAAGAGGTCTAACAATAGGGTCCTAAAGCCCTTTCCCACCATAGTACGTTTAAGTTTATGCCATAAAAACAATATTACTCAATTTTTAAATGTTTTTCGTTGGTTTAAGTCCAACAACGCTTTATGGAGATTTCGTCACACCCTTCAGTTTGAACTCAAGTTTAAGGTGTTTTTGGCTTTCCGTGTCGCTTCCGAAATGTCAAAGAGGAGAAACAGCCCCTGGGATGTTTTGTCGACTAAGTGAACGTCAAACATGATCAAAAGTGTCAAAGTTCATATTTGGACCCATTTTATAAATTTAAGTTAGAATACGATATATCCGTTATTTGAGAGGGAAAACATGCTAAAGTAGTTGCTAGAACATGCTCTTTTGTATTAATAAATAAAAACAAGATTTTATATACAATTTTAAGACCCTATTGTTTGGAGCTTTCCCGAGAAAAAAACGATTTTAATGATAGACCTAGAACCACTCTTACATGAAAAATAGATAAGGTTTTGTTTTGAATTTGATCCATGTTTGATTGACCAAAAATGACAAATTTTCACGTTTAAATGCAACAAATAGCCATAACTTTTCCAAATCTCTACCGATTTTTGTTAAATTTTGAGTTGAAATCTCTTATTTAAATAGCATTTTAACCTCCATAAAATTTCAAATATTTGTATAGAATTTAGCTAGAATTCTTAAAAAAGAAAAAACATTTTTCACTCATTACTCTACTGCGGTCAGCATACTGATTTTAAAAACTTTTGTTATGCATAATTTCACTCGTATAGAATGCACGGAAATGTTATATATCTACAGAATTGGATACGCTTTTCACACAATTTTGTCAGACTTTCTATGATCAGAAATACGATGTCACAAAGTTTTGATTGAAATGAGAAAAACATTTCATCGTGTCTCGATCTGCTGATACCAAGCATTGCAAAGCCATATGGTAAATTCCATCCAGAATGAGTCAAAAAAAAAAAAAAAAAAACAAAAATCGTGCTGAATAGTCTTTGATTTGGATTAAATTTTGCAAATGTTTTTGGTATGATAAAATAAGTGTTTTCCATAGAAAAACGGATCATTTTGTCTCAAGAATAACTTTTGAAAATGGCCCATAAATTTTTGCATGCAACTTATTTGAAAAATTCTAACTCCGAAACCGTTGATTTTAAAAAAACAATTTCTACGAAAAAGTTCTAGTGAAACTTTTGGACTATAAGAAAACTATACACACTGAAAAAATATTTTAATAATTTTCATAAAAAATAAACAAAAATAAAACTTAAGTTTCAAATTACACAATAAAAACATTTTTAATATGTTTTAAATTTTCACCATAGAATCTTGATAGTGAACAGATGTTTAGGGCACAGTTTTATGATAGAGTAATTCTTAATATTTTCGCCCATTGACCTCTGTAGGTATTTTTACGATGAAGAATATTACCGAAGACCGCGAAACAATCCGACCCTTGTGAAAAAAGTTATTCAATGAAAACGTAATGGCAAGGCGACGTTGATTAACACGTAAAGGAATAACAATAATAACAAAATCGGGTAAAATTTCCGAACAATCTATGCTAAATAACTTTTTTCACAAGCATCGGATTGCTTTGCGGTCTTCGGCAATGTTGTTCATTGTAGAAATACCTATCGAGGTCTGTGTTCAGAATTTTTATAGAGATCAATGGGCGGCCTCTGGCGATTTTTCTTAGTCAAAGTAAGTTTTCCCATAGTAAATCCCATACAAACTTTGATCGGCTGGCGCTAAAATATAGTTTCTCCGATCGAGCTGAAATTTTGCGCAGTTGTTATGGGACCTAAATGCAATCCAAAAAGTGGACTGGAGCGAGAATCTAAATTTTTCATGCAACCGTGTCCCAGGCTAATGTACATGTATATTGAATTTTACATGGCTATACATACAGTTATTTCGGTTCTTCTAGCAAATATCTCGTTTTTCATTTTTTTTCCATAACAATTTCGGTTTTTTGGTGCATATCTTAAAGCGTTGATTGTTTCATGAATACTTTGTATAAAACACTTTCAGAACTTCCAATTTTGCACATTTTGGCTGAAGGCCTAAAGAGCTGTCGATTATTTTGCATGTTATGGACGATTTTCATTTAAAAATATATTATTTTCAAAATTTTGTCAATCTTTTCAAACAAAAAAAGTCTTCACCGTTTTTTCACCATAAATAAAGAAAAAGATAATTTTTCTAATGGCGACATAAGATTGAGATTCCGTTTGCGCCTTTAAGAGATATCGGCAAAACAACTATTTTAGAAGAAAATCTCTGGTAACTCTATAACCATAAGAGATAGAACAGTAGTTTCTTCGGCAAATAGTTACGCAATCAAAAGTTCTAAAAATGCTAGGAACAAAGTTTTTGCGAGAAATTATCATAAAAAGTTATCAAGAAAAACTGATTTTTCAGTACCACCTTAACATATTTATTTAAAAAATATGTTTTTTTCACTATTCTTCTAGAGATTCATGTAGGAATTTCACTAGCACCAGATCTGGAGTATTACTTTCAGTATTTCTTCAAGCTTTTGAGAGGAAACTTTAAATTGCCCGATTAATACGAGGACAAATGTTCGCGCAAACCCCTGGATAAATTTGAAGTGTTTGGAATTTCCTAATAAAAAAATATTCCTCAAAGTTATTATTTTAAACGTAATTCTCGAGGGTTCCTGGTAAAATGCATTTACCTCTATAAGGTAATCGAATAACACATATCGCATCCACTCTTAAAATGCCTTTCATAGTTTTTAAAAATTTCTTATAAAATTTCTAATAATACTCCCTAATATAATTTGGAAATTTAAAATCATTTCTAATATCTCGCATAACTCCTTGTAGAATCTCTAGGAAAGAAATGCAAGAATTCGCATGAACTCGATTATGTGAGGAATCATTGAAAAGAGAGAATCCAATTAAGCAATCTGTTAAAACTTAGACTCAGTTTTGGTTTGGTTTGTAGATAAAATTCTTTATTTCGTCTGTCAGGTCATTATTGGTAGTCAATGTTCGATAGCGATGTAAATAATCCAATGTTTATAATTCAATATGATTCACATGATAATCCAATAGCATTACTCGCAACACTGAATTCAAGTAAGAATATTTATGAACCTATCTGCAGCAGAACATTTATAGCGCCCCACATACAACCTCGTATGCAAGTTCCCGTTGGATCTCGTTTGGGCATTATTGGAATAACATGACATACGTCATCAATCCTTCAATGCTGGATTGTTATTATTTTGATCGAATCCGATCATCGCGATCTCCTCGCGAATAGTTCCGCGATATTTCAACATTTCCCCTCAATCCGGACATTAAGGATGTTCATCAGTTTCCTATGTTGAGCAGCTGGAAGTCCTTTGGTGAATGCATCAGCTGGTTGATCCACCGTCGAGATATATTCTATCTTTAGCTTCCTGCTCCTGACTAGGGTTACCATATTTGCTCTTAATCAAAAGAGTACATTATTTCAACTCTGTAAAAGAGTACTTAAGAGTACACTTAGCCTACCTTGAAAATGTTTAAATGTACTACTAATTAATAATTTCGACATTTTTTTTTCGCTAAAAAAAAGTTAGGTTCTTAAGGCCCAAACGCAATGAAAGCGAAACCGGTTCGCCAGCATGAAACACACCGTAACGAACGAACTAAAGTGAACCAAGTCTGAGTCGACAGACATGCTATAGTTCATGCTGGCGAACCGGTTCCGCTATCATTGCGTTTGGGCCTTTAATCACAGCCACTTTTCCTACATTTAAATTTAAATTAAGTTTTTCAGGGAGACACTATTGTCAAGTTTATATCAAATATTTTACGAAATTCAACTCTGATTTGTCTCATGCCATACTCTATATTGAACATTGACTCTAAGTGAATCGGTTTTTTCTATCAATTTTTTTTAATATATTTACTATACCAAAAGTCGTTCGATTGTTTTTAAATAATATTGTCTTTCAAATGAGATTTGTTGAAAAAATTCTTAAGAAAATGTAGAACAATTTGAGTATGTGAAGGAACCAGAAGAACTAAGAAGAGTGAAATGTGTAAAAAGAACCTCAAGCATTGTTTTCGATTTAAGTTTTATTAAGGACTTTTAAAAACATTATGTAACTAAGGAACTTGATTGATTTAATAGTTTTTTTATGATTCCCATACTACACTTCAAACTGAAATCTTTTCATTCCCACATCTTTTTTTCCACGTTCATCAAAAATTGCATCGCCAAAATGACGTTTCTTTAAAAAGCGTTTGACAAAACAAGTTGCTTCAATAAGATAATTTAATCGAAACAAAGTGATTTTGAATTTTCACTGACTTTTTTTTATTGAAAATAATTAATAGGTTGATTGTGTGCCAGTTTTTGTCAAAAATCGGTGAATTATCTGTATTATCCTGGGAAAAAAGTTGATATGATTTCTTCAACAGGTTTTTTGATTTGACGATTATCATCAGTAATAACTGAAAAAGAGTACACTTGAGCCCGTTTAGCAAAAAAGAATAGTACACAAATTTTTAAGGCAAAAAAGAGTACTTGTACTCTAAAAAGAGTACGTCTGGTAACCCTACTCCTGACGAGTTCCCGGATGAACATGAACTTCAAATCAAGGTGTTTCATTCGTTGGTGACTTCGAGGTTCTTCAGTGAAGTTTATGCATGGAATGTTGTCTTCCATGATTATGAATGGAGAACTTTCTATGCCCAGTTCATTCAGAAGGTTTGTTAACCACAATCCTTCTTTAGCAGCTTGACAGAGTGAAATTAATACAGCTTCTGTTGACGACAAACTAACCGTTTGTTGTCTTTTGGTTGACCAAGACACAAGATTGCCGAAAACAAGAAACGAATTTCCAGAAATTGATTTTCGATCATCGATGTCGTTGGCAAAATCGGCATCAGCAAAACCCAATAAAACGTTTGAGTGTTCTCTATTGCTGAATACGATTTTTGTGTTCATGGTTCCTCGCAAATAACGCAAAATGCGTTTCAATCCTGTCCAATGTGCATTTGAAGGGGAAGCTTGGTATTTGCTTAGGATATTTTCTGCAGCACTGATATCAGGGCGTGATACTAATGCTAGATATTGCAAGCAGCCAAGCAATTCTTTGAATGGATGTGATGTTAATTCATCATCATTTGACTTGACCCATCGTACATTCGGATCTAGTGGAGTGCTAACTGGTTTTGATTGGGACATTCCAAATCTTTTTAGGATTTTCTCTGCATAACATGCTTGAGATATTTCCATGATTTGGTTCTGATAATCTCGGTGTATGTCCATACCCAAAAAGTGTTTCACTTCTTTTAAATCTTTCATTTGGAATAGCTTCCCAAGTTCAGATTTTATCCAGTTTAGTTGTGATTCCTGTTTTTCAAGAATGAGTATATCGTCTACATATAAAATCAAAATCAAATCTTTTGCTCGAGACGTATACACACAACAGTCACTCTTTAATGGAATAAAACCCAGCTTTTTAATTTCGTCATCGAATTTCCTGTTCCAAGATCTACTAGCTTGTTTTAAACCGTACAAATTTTTCTGTAGACGTACGATTTGAGAATTACCTATCTCATCGTTTGGAAGCTTCATGAAGATCGTTTCCTCTAAATCTCCATAAAGAAAAGCTGTCTTAACATCCATTTGATGAATCAAAAGTCCATTCTTATTTGCGACTGACAAAATTGTCCTAACGCTTTCCATTCTGGCTACTGGAGCAAAAGTATCCTGGTAATCAAAACCAGGTCTCTGTGAGCAACCTTTTGCAACTAGCCGTGCTTTATAGCGGCCATCGTCTTTCACCGAAAAAACCCATTTCGAATGAATAGCTTTTTGGTTCCTCGGTAAACAGTTGACCACTGTCCAGGTTTTATTTTCATGAAGAGAATTTAATTCTTCATCGATGGCAATTTTCCAATTCTCCCAGTCCTCCCGTTTCTTCAATTCGGCTACTGTTTCTGGAGCATCTTCATCGAATGTTGCAGAAGCTATCTTGGCAGAACTCGGTTGGAATCTTTGGGGAACGTTTCTTTTCCGTGTACCACGTCTTAGCTCTGATTACTGCTCATCGATGCCCTCATCCTCCTCAGCATCCGCGAAAACCTCATCAGACGTCTCGATTATTACAACTTCTTCTGCTTCCACTTCTTCCTCAGGCTCAGGAAGTCGAATCACCTCTTCTTCATCATCTTTGTTTGTTTTGCTCTCATCTTCGTTGCAGATTGAAATTTCTTCCTCCTTATCTTCATTTTCGCAGTGTTTCTGCTCCCTCACAACAATTGGTAGATGAACATCTTCGGTTGTTGTATTACTGCGAACAATTGATTCATCAAAGACAACGTTTCTGGATATTTCAATTACTCGGTTGTTTTTATTCCACAACCGATATCCGTTATTCGCATAACCTACGAATGTCAATCGTTTTGTCTCCGAATCAAGTTTGTGACGTTTCTCTTTCGGAATTTGCTTGTAAGCATGGCTACCAAACATCTTTAGATTACTAAGGTCTGGTTTCCTGCCATTCCACATTTCAAAAGGCGTCTTGAGTTCAACAAGAGCATTTGTCGGAGACCTGTTAGTGACGCAAGCAGCCACATACAATGCTTCTCCCCACATTTCTTTCGAAAGTTCACTTTGATGGAGTAAAGCTCGAACCTTCTCCATTAGCGTTCGATTAATCCTTTCACTTACTCCGTTCTGCTGAGGAGTATAAGGAACGGTAAAAATCATTCTGATACCTTTATTCCTACAGTAGTCTTGGAAATCTTTGCCAAGATATTCTCTACCGTTATCGCAACGCATTTTAGACAACTTTTGACCAAAGTGAGCTGTTGCCATTGCTTCGTATTCTTTAAAACGATCGAATACGTCACTTTTTCTTTTAATGAGATAAACAACAGTGAAATGGGTAAAATCATCGGTAAAGGTGACGAAATACCGATACCCATCGTAGGTGGATTGCTCAATATACCCGCATACATCTGTATGCACTAATTCAAGTGGCCGACTTGATCTGGGTAATTGCATAGAAAGAAACTTCTTGCATGATTGTTTGCCTGCTAAACAACTCTCGCAAACTTCATACTGTTTGACTAAATCATTTGATGAAATATCTATTCCATCAACCATATTGTTTTTGAGCAGTTTTTCAAGCCCCGAAAAACTAAGATGACCGAGCCGTTTATGCCAATCGGTTAGACTTACCTTCCTTTGACTAAACAACGCTGCTAGGTCGACAGTATGCTCCAAAAACATATCAACGCAATACAAACCATTTTTATCTTTCCCCTCAGCGATAACGTCGCCTTTATCTTCAATTCGAACCTCTTTATCCTGAAAAGTGACCCTTTTCCCCATGGAATTAATCTTTCTGACTGAAAGGAGGTTTTCTTCGAGATTGGGAATGAAAAGAACATCGTACAATTCAATACGTTTTATTTTGTTCAAGCCAACAACCGATTTCAATGTTTTCCTTTCTTCACAGCCTGTAGGGTCTCCCCCGACTTTGCTGTGCTGATGGTAACCGGTGTTGCCAGCTTCACCGCTCTCTGTAACAATTTTTCGTCGTTCACCATGTGGCTCGAAGCTCCAGAGTCCACAGCAAACGTTACCTTCCGAGATTCCTTCTTCTTCTCTCCTGCTAGCATCGCATGACCTTGGTGATGAACAAACCGCTTCTTCTTCTTCTTCTTCTTCAACGCCGGGCATTTATTTTTGTAGTGTCCTGGCTTTCCACACGCAAAACACTCAATTACTCTTTCGGTCGTTTTTAGCGCCACGTCTGGCACCACTGGCTCATCGTCGACCTCCATCGTCTCGCTTTGCTCCGATTCCAACAGCATTCGTTTTATCTCCACTAACGGCTTCTTGCAGAGTTCATCGCACGGCAAAACGGTCAATGCTCCCTTGACGTGCTGATATCGCTTCGGTATTCGTCATCAAACGTCAACATCCCACCGCAAAATCGCTAGTGTTTGGAGGGGATTTTAACCTCCAAATTGCCAAATAACTCCCAAATCATCACCTCCAGTTAGTTCTAATATCCTCCGTTATATGAAGCATGGTGACGCGTCGATCGTCGCAAGTTTATCGTTAAACAGTCAATGGCTATCATCAGAGCTGCCATCTTCTCCGATTGATCCATTCGGCTACCCATCCGATCTAGCTCCCGGATTATCGACTCGTACTCGTCGAACAAGGCCGAAATAGAAGTATGTTTTCTATTTTTGATCGAAAACTATCGATCACGCATGGCAATCCATAGCCTCCTTTGCGTATGAGACTCCGATTAGCTTATTAAGGACGTCATTGTTCACCCACATAACAATTTCATCCAGAGCGTTCATGTCGTCGTTGATTCTCTTACGCAGCTTTGCCTTTCTCACTTCCTCTTGGGCTTCCGAATTACCCGCCACGGGAGTGGCGTATGCTTCTTCGTACGGAGTACGAACCAACGTATGGATGAGGTCCATCATAGAGAGGTGGTGCTCCATCCTCCACTTCCATGCCGCAAACATCCTCTCCGACCCATCGAAGATATGGGCACGATCCCGTACAGCAACGACGGTATACGGCAGCTGCCGTTCGAATGCTCCTCTCTCGGTCCGATTCTCAACCTCCTGTCGCTGGTTTGCAGGTTGACCACCTGCCGCATTCGACATCGTTCACAGACATCTTTCGATTTCTTCAAAAAAAACTTGATCGTTGAAGAAAAATAAATCTTGCTCAGTTGACTTCTGGGCCCATAACCTGTTAAAACTTGGACTCAGTTTTGGTTTGGTTTGTAGATAAAATTCTTTATTTCGTCTGTCAGGTCATTATTGGTAGTCAATGTTCGATAGCGATGTAAATAATCCAATGTTTATAATTCAATATGATTCACATGATAATCCAATAGCATTACTCGCAACACTGAATTCAAGTAAGAATATTTATGAACCTATCTGCAGCAGAACATTTATAGCGCCCCACATACAACCTCGTATACAAGTTCCCGTTGGATCTCGTTTGGGCATTATTGGAATAACATGACATACGTCATCAATCCTTCAATGCTGGATTGTTATTATTTTGATCGAATCTGATCATCGCGATCTCCTCGCGAATAGTTCCGCGATATTTCAACACAATCATATGAACAAATCCTAAAGTTTAACCCGAGAAATTCTACGTAACATTTCAATTGGGTCCTAAAATGTATAATGAAATCTTGTTCTTATTCAATAACACGAAAGAGCATGTTAATGCAACTAATTGAGCAATTTTTCACGCTTAAATAAACGCTATATCATGTTTGAACTTTAATTTAAAATAGGGTCCATAAATGAACCTTGACACTTTTGATCATGCTTGACTTTCGCTTAGTCGGAAAAAAACACCACAGGGGTTTTAGTTTTAACACTGGGGTTGTATCTATCTGACATTTCGGAAGGGACACGGAAAACAAAATGCACCCAAAATTTGAGTTTGAGCCAAGGGGTGTGACAAACTCTAAAAAAAAAAAACATTAAAAACTGTTTTTTGAACTTAAACCAACGGAAAACATTAGAAAACTGAGGAAACATTTGTTTTTGACCTTAACTTTAGCGTTTGGCACTAAAATTCGGACAGGGCTTTAGGACCCTATTGTGAGAGAATGTTTGATGAGTGCCATATAAAACATAGTCATACTACAGTATGACCCACAATAAATGCGAAAATCTATGGTACTACTTAGATGAGAAATTAAAACAAAACAAAAATGTTATTTATGTGTTTTTGTGTGTGTTTTTTTTTATTTTCGCCAACCGCACAATTAAGGCACATTCAAAATCTTAAGACACAAATGCTTCCATGTAAAACATGTTCTCTATGACCTCCTACATCCTCTGATACAAAACAAACTAATGTTTTCAAACAAACAAGTGTGATTTTCGAAGGTGGAAAGTTTATCACCAGAGTATGTGGCTATCAAACGGTTATTCTGACTTCTGGCGAACAAAACCTTCAAGCTTTTTTGCGTTATTACATTACTCAGGTCAGTAAGAACAATATGACAAATATCGCCCTACAAATAGACGATCGAACAATTTTTGCATTTTTTATGAGCCATACTGTACAATGTTCCTAAATAATGAAAGCAGTAGTGAAGGATCATAGAAATGAGGGACGGATTACTGGTAGTATTATTAGATAATAATATCATGCTGAAAATTTGTTTTTTTTTTTTTTTTAATTTCTAACTGGTGGTAACCAAACGATTAAGTCCTTAGTCTAAACGACTCTTCAGGTTTTCAAATTTGTTAACGACTTTCCAGTTTTTGAGATTTATTTATTCTGAAGATTTAATGTGTGACCTCGTTATGTTTTCATCCTAATTTGATTGTTACACCAACCAACCTCGATCCTACTGCCAATCTTGGACAGATACGGTAGCCGAACTCCACTTAGAGCAGATAATTTTTCACTCGATACGACCGTTGTTGCCAGTTGTATGGCCGCTCACTTGACCGATTCGATTGCGATCGATATTATTATAGGATTATTCTGTCCAATTATTTATGCTATAAAACGTCGAGTAAATGACCGCTCACCGTTCGCAGTAACTGCTCATTAGCCTGGGACACGGTTATATGAAAAATTTGGATTCTCGCTCCAGTCCACTTTTTGGATTGCATTTAGGTCCCATAACAACTGTGCAAAATTTCAGCTCGATCGGAGAAACTATATTTTAGCGCCAGCCGTTCAAAGTTTGTATGCGATTTACTATGGGAAAACTTACTTTTACAAAGAAAAATCGCCAGAGATCGCCCATTGTCCTCTATAAAAATGCTGAACTCAGATCTCGATAGGTATTTCTACGATGAACAACATTGCCGAAGACCGCAAAGCAATCCGATGCTTGTGAAAAAAGTTATGAAGCTTAGACTATCCGGAAATTTTGCCCGATTTTGTTATTATTGTTATTCCTTTACGTGTTAATCAACGTCGCCTTGCCAATAGGTTTTCATTGAATAGCTTTTTTCACAAGTGTCGGATTGTTTCGCGGTCTTCGGCAATATTCTTCATCGTAAAAATACCTATCGAGGTCTGTGTTTAGAATTTTTATAGATGACAATGGGCGACCTCTGGCGATTTTTCTTTGTAAAAGTAAGTTTTCCCATAGTAAATCCCATACAAACTTTGAACGGCTGGCGCTAAAATATAGTTTCTCCGATCGAGCTGAAATTTTGCACAGTTGGTATAGGACCTAAATGCAATCCAAAAAGTGAACTGGAGCGAGAATCTAAATTTTGTCCCACACTACTGCTCATGCTGTGGTCAGTGTTGAGAAACTCGTGAGTACTCACTGAAAACTGCAAACTCACTCACGAGTATGAGTTGTACAGCTTGAACTCTCGCGTGAGTATACTCAGTCGTGAGTTTCAGTTGTACAGCTCATACTCGTGAGTGAGTTTTCGACTAACATTTACTCACTCGTGAGTAATTTTACTCACTTTAAATATTGTAAATATTCTAAAAGCTTGCGAATGGCTCAAATAAATAATAAGTAATAAGTAAGGCTATTCTTGGGGTGACCTTATTCAAATGATAACATGGAAATTTTATTCTAAAAACTATTTGATCCACGCAAAACGTTAGTATAATATGAATTCTTAACACAAGCTGTAATTTATGTTTGGTGTTTCGCTGCGCATGTTGCATCGTAAATGCTCTTTTCTTCTGACGTTACACCTCTACTGGGCCAGATTCTGCTTTTTAGCTTAATGTACTTATGATATGAGCATTTACACATTAATCAACTATGAGCTTTATTTATTTGCCAATTGACTATGTTTTTTATTCTCTACTTTACGATATGCAGCACTACTGCAATAATAAAAACCTGAGACACAGACTCGACAAAACGTATCTGAGTTTCGTGCCAAAACTAATAAGCCGCTGATTGGTCTGCCAAACAGTATTGCCAGCAATATTTTGTGCGACAACTTCAGCACCAGCTTTTCAATTTTCATTTTTTTTCGGTTTTCTGACAACACATAGATCATAAAAGAGGAGCAAAAATCTAACAATAAGTCAGGTGCCACATGTCTTAGATAAAATCGAAGAAGATGTTAAAAAATATTTCAGAAAATTATTTTTAATTTATTTTTTATTCATTTTGGGACTAGATTAAACGTTGAAAATGATACATTTTCAAATGTCTATTCCTTAAACAGCGCTATTGAAAATTCTATATTGAAAAATTATGCAAACATGCTTTTACCACATAACAGTAATGACCAAACAATAATCAGAGGCCCGTATAATGGTTTAATGAGGATAAACTTATCATTCAGCATCTATATAGAAACCAAGCAAAATATAATAAATTCCGAACAATTTTCTGATCAGAAATCTTTATTCGGCAACGTTGCATACAAGTTTTCTAGAACAAACTTGCAAATTACATAAGGTTTGCTGAAAATATTTAAAAGCTAAATTACGTATGAAATGGGCAAGATGCCAATCGCAAACCAAATTTATGTGAGGTACCGCGGGGCAAGTGGGTAAATGGGGTAAGTGAAAATTATTTGTATATTTTACTGAATATATGTATTCACGTTTCAAACTCATGCGTAAACCTTTGAGGCCATTCAGAGCATCGTATCTATCGTAAGATAAGAGAGTCCTGCGATTTTTCAACCATTATTGCATGATAGAGTGAAAGATTGTCTACCTGTCAACTATTACTCCGTTACAAGTTGGCGGCGTGCAATCTTGTATTGATATGTTCAGCAGAAAAAAGTTGCAGAAAATAATTCTCTGTACCACATCTAAGTTGTACTCTCTGACAGTTTTAAACTGACAATAAAAGTTTTGGGATTAATTCGACCTAGACATAAAAATAAATAAATTAGAACACCATCAATTTTCTAATCACGTGGGGCAAGTAAAAAGTATCTCATTAGAGATTGAATTTGTGTTTTTTTTTTAGGTAGCTATTAGTAAACAAGGTTCGCAATTATCGGAACGTGCTTCAAATTCAAGAAACACAATACTCAAAGCGATAAAAGCTATTACTAATCATGGAACTTCTCTAAAAGAGAAGAACGTTGGAAAGGAAAACGTTGATTGAAAAGTTGCAATATAAGAGCACGCACAGGAATCTCATGGAATGTAAATGTAAAGCTAGTCCAAAACTTAGAAATGGGGTATGGGTATATCCACATAAAAAAGAATCCGAATACTATTGAAGGATTCCGTTCCAAAAAATAATTTCTCCTGAAGAGTTATCTTATGTCATATCCGACTTTCTTAGAAACAAATAACGACCGGTGAAAATTTTACAGAGCCGAAACTGAACACAAGAAAATTGAATTGACAAGAATAAAATTTTCTTTGTTTACATGTTACTTACCTATGGAACAGGACGCCTTAACTAATGTTGAAGTTAATAGAAATCGTGAATATAACTAAATTTCAATTTATTGTTCAAAAACTTGTGGAGCAAGTGAAAAGTGACATTTTGCAAAAACTTTTTCTGTATTTTTTTTCATTTTTACATAAAGATCAATTTTAGCATACTGTTTATATTTGGTGGGAGTCAAGTTATAAAATAAAGACGACCTCGTTTATTTCAATTTTAGGTCTTTAGAATTTGAAGAATCTCAACTATACGGTTTCCATTACCCACTTGCCCCACGGTACCTTATTCCATTTTTACTAATACAGTTAACTCTCCCTTACTCGATATTCCGTATCTCGATATCGAGTTAGAGAACCATAGTAAAAGTTGGTTTTCATGGCTAACTCGATGGTCCCTTAGATCTCAGTTGCACTGGTTTTGTGTTCTGTAACTCAATACCTCCCTAGCTCTATGGTCCCTTCAATATCGAGTAAGGGAGAGATGACTGTATTTCAATTCAACTTTGAATATCAATAACATAAACGCGTTCATAAAAAGTTACAGTATTTATTTTATGCCACTAAACGAAATAAATTGGTCTGGAAAGTATTTGAACACAACTGGACTTTCGCCATTATAACTTGTTTATCCATTTTGAAAAACTGGCTCTGAATTCGGTAAAGTTTAAACAACCATACTTTAAAAGTGCATATCACAATACACACTGAAGTCGACAGCAGCTGTAAACTAGACCTGTTCATATTTGAAAAAATGTCTGTAAATCTACCGGTCAAGCAGTATTCCGAATTATCATGCCAAGAACAATGTGTTGTCAAAATTTCAGCTCATTTGATAAAGATTTCAATATGCTTCAAGTTGAAAATGTGTTTTTGAGCTTATATCAAGGTTTGAAAAATCATAACTAGCATTTGGAAAATCAAAACAACTTGCTATTACCACTACTTGATAGCTAATTCTACTCTGTTAAAGTTTGTCGAACACGCTAATAAGATCAAATTGAGTTTTAAAATTGTTTGATCGAGATTTGTTTTCCGCAGTACCCTGAAATCACAGTTTTTTGAATATATATGGTACAAAAACCACACATTGACATTTTTTTTCAGACCATAGTCAATGGGAATAGAACATTGTAAAGCTATGAATTCATTAACCATTAACAGCTTACATGTTACCTAAGGCAATATATTACAAAAAATGCCCAAAGATCGAGCACTGCATCACAACCTGATGATAGTTAAGGCTAAGTAGCCCGTCATTCGTTTTGGTAACAATGATGACTTTTCAGCTTGCATTTCCGTCGTGATAGTTTATATTGACTTGAAAAAGTATCACTGTACGCGCTAACATGCATAAAGTATGCTGATACTTTTTCAGCAGTGCCAGTGCAAAACCAACTGACTATCTTTGATTCGAAATCGTGAGATGAATTAGCAACAATCATCAACGACGCGTACAAATTTCAATGACGGCCTACTTCGCCTTAAATCACGCATGACACATGTACCGACGATTGAATGAATTGAACAAGTTAGTATTGCTTTTTCTTTCCGATTGATGATTGTTTTGATCGCATTTCATTGACGATTCAGAACGATTTGAAAACAATCATCATCATCGACTGAGAAAAAGCAGTGCTAACGTGTTCATTTTTTACATTCCACAAAGCTCACGATGGTGCTCTTTGCTCCTCCACAGCGGATTCACCTATGTGCTTCCTAAGTTACTATTTTTTACAATTTATTTTCGTAAGATAACTTGTAACTTTCAACGGTATTGAGTTATAGATATGTGTAGTCATCATGTTCTGGAAGATAAAAATCCTAAATTTTCATACAGGTATGTTTTTTAGAGAGTACACTTCCTAAAAATAGTGGTTTTCAAGAACCTCGAAGCACAAACCTCAACCAAACTATGTTAAAACTTGCTCCAATCGTAAAACCATGTTCGACAAAAGTTCATAGAATTAAATCAACTACTGTGTAGAGGTATTTTCAATAATTTTTGGTGTTCCGTTCGGTAGTTATGATTTTTTATAGCTTGAAATTATCCTAAAAATACATCATTGATTTGAAGCACACCTAATTTTTCTCCAAATTGATTGAAATTTTGACCAGAAGTTCATTTTAACATGAAAAATCTAAATATTGGTTGACTGGTTGATTTTCCGACATTTTTGAAAATATGAATAGGTCTACTGTAAACACTTTGAATTATTTACATTTAAAGTCATCCACCTAGTATAGAACATACTAATGTACAATTTTATTTTGCTATGGAAATTGGTTACTCACCATACTCACAAAGAGTAACTTGCTCACTCACCGAGAGTAATGACGTCATACTCACTGCGAGTATTACTCTTTACGTGAGTAATACTCGCAGTGAGTTATGACGTCATACTCTCGCGTGAGTTAGAGTAAGGAATGAGTGACTCACAGCGTGAGTATTACACGCAAACGAGTACGGGAGTGAGTATTTTTTTACTCGCGAGCACGAGTTTCCCAACACTGGCTGTGGTACGGTCAAAACACACCATCGCATTGGCGGTATCAACACCGTCTGGAGGTTGTGTTACTTCGGGTTCTCACCAGACCGTCTGGTAAGAGTAATTGGTTGCATTTATTTCTCCAGGTTTCCAGTGTTTTATGATTTACCTGTGTACTTGTGATCATTTATGTGCCTATTTGTTTCGTTGACTTTGGCATTTGCATTCGGGGTCAGAAACAGGTTTGCATTCAGAGACCTGGGTGTTCGTTGAAGATGACAAAGATATACAATGGAAAAATGCTTTGGTGGTGAGGTATAAAATCGGTTCTGAGCAAGCTCCTGCATCTCTACTTACAAATGTTCGCTCAACCTCATAATGAATCTTTCTCCAAACAGCATCACCGAAACCATGACCAGTATACTCTCTACACCGGGCAAGTATCGCTCGCGTAAGGATCTCAGCACCGGTTCGATCCCCACATTGGTCTCCCTGGAGGAGGAATCTAGTCTTCACACAGTCACCGGTGCCGAATCGGAACTTTCACACAGCTATCACATTCATCCATTGGCGTCGCCCAATGGAGCCACCGGAAGCGGTTCGAATGGAAGCTATGAACCGTTCTCCAATGCACTAAACATCAAAAATGGACTCAGTGCCAAATCGCCGCGACGGAGTTCACTAGCCATAGGCCTCCTCGGAGGTCGCAACAATGGCAACGGCGAAAAAGGCAACAAACGACGAAGTTCCATTGCAGTGGCCTTCCTCGGAGGTCGTCGCGATTCCAAATCTCACAATCACAACTACCCGATCGCGACGATCCCCGAAAAGTACCACAAAACGACCGAGTCGGACATTGAAAACGACTCACCCGATCACTACTACACGGTCCCAGCCGGAAGTGTAGCTGCTGTCCTCGGTGGGGATCCCAACGGTCAGTCAGAGTACGGTGGGGGCAGTAATGGTAACCTTACGGTGAACGGATCCGGCTATGACAAAAAGCGGCGTCGTTCGTCCTCGTGGCAAACCAAACTGGAACGACGCCGGCGCAAGGGGATGTCCTCGGCGCTGGACAATGCGGAAGGCTCCGGCAATGGTCTGGATAGTTTCGGTTCGGCGAACGGGCTCGATGCCTTCACCAGCAAGTACGGGCGCGAAAAGCGACACTCGTGGTGGAACATTTTCGTTCCGGAGAACCTGAAACAGAGGTGAATATTGAATATGTTTGTATTGTGTTTTGCATTGGATTTGGGGCTGTCCATAAATCACGTGGTCATTTAGAGAGAAAATGGGGTGTTTAAAACCACGGTTCATACGAATTGCATTATTTTCGTATGGAACGAAAGACCACAAGCGGGGAGCAGGGGAGTTTAAATATCCGAAAAAATGACTGCGTGATTTATGGACAGTCCCTTTTCTCGTTTTGTAAGGGACATAAATTGGGTGATAAATACTTCTTAGGTGCAAATCGTGCAAAAATGTAATCCTAGCAGCAAAACAATAAAACGATAAAGCGGCTACTTCTCGTGCCGACATTTCGTGCAAATCCCTATTTTATGACCCTCCGGACACCAGACGGACCAAACACGTGCTCTTTTTGTTTTCAATCGAATGCACTAGTCATGGTCAAAACGTCATACTGATTCATAACTCATTATTCAGCAGAATGTTTGAAATTTGATCCCCTTATCGGTCGATGACAATCTGAACGATTGAAAATAATAAACTTATAGCAAAATGATAAAAGTATCCATATAAAAAGCACTACTTAGGTTTAGCTTGTATACTACTTTGAGGTTATGAAATATTGTTTAGAATTAAATGAAGATGAAAAAGTTTGTCTTTTAAAATTCTCTTTACATCAGAGCGTTGAATGAGTGGCAGCGTTCGATAAGAGTCTAAGCTTTAATCGTTTGACTATGTAATGGAGGTGCTGTGAGCAGAATCATAGAAGATGTTTTTGAAGACTTCGTGTGTAACTTTGAAGGAATTTAAAGAAAAATGGTTTGACAACTCCTCGTAGGAATTTTGGACAACTCTGGGAGCAATCCTTGGATTGGAATTGCTGGAATATTTACAAAAAGGATCATTTCACTGTACAATTTTTGCATATATCGTATAAAAAAATGTTTAAAAAATACGGTAGGGAGATCCCCGGAAAAATTCTATGAGAATCGTGCAAATGAAACACTTAGAGGAATTTCAGTTCTGCAATTCTTTACGGAACTTCTGGTCTTATTGCATCTCTGTAACAATTTGTAGAGAATTCCCTATATGAAAGATTTGAAGCAATTCCTATACGATATTCTAAAGAAGTTTTCAAAGAATTGTCTGAATCCCTAAGTTAATCATCGAAATCATACCAATTGCCAAGAAAATTATTTGAGGGATGAATAAAAAAATTGACGAAACATCTGAAATCATCTCTGGAGAAACCGATAGAAACATCACATAGAAACTCCAGAACAAAGCAATTAAAACACGGCTAGAGCGATCCAAGGAAAAAATAAGTTGAGGAGGCACCTTTGAATAAATATTTAAAGGAATTCTTGAGGGAATCTTTAGAAAGTGATTGTTTTAGCATTTCTCAAGGTCTTCCTTTAAGTATTTATTCGGGATTCATTCCTTTATGCATTTTTCTTTGGATTGCCCTAGATGTGTCTCGATTGCAATCTTCAAGAATTTTCAACAATTTTCATTCGAAATGAAAATACGTGAAGAATTTAGGCAAGAATCTCCTTAACAATCTTATGAGAAATTTCCTTTAGAAATCTATGAAGCAATTACTAAAGACTTCTTTGAAATAGATTAATAAACAAGATCAATAACTTGAAGAATTCTGACTCAATAAATCTTTAGATATAATCCTAGTATTTTTTTGTAGGAATGTCAGACAAGTTCATTTGAATATTTCTGAAGGATTCCTTGAGTCTTTGTAATAATCATTTGATATTATAGAACCAATTCTGAAAGTTCATAAAAGAATGCCTACATGAATTCTTGAAGAAATTTGATCGCTAAAAATTAAAAAAAAAAATCTCTAAATAAATTCCTCAAAAAAATTCATTAGGATTTATTCGACGATTACCTGAAGGAATTTGTGGAGAAATCCCATATACAATTACTAAAAAATCCAAAGTATTTTTTTGCAAAAAAAGCTTGATTAATTCTCTGTAAATTTTATGGAACAGCTCATAGAGGAACTTTAGGAGGATTTCTCGGTGCTATACCTTGGTGAAATAATGAAGAAAATATTGGATTAATTGCTGATAGAGCTTTGTCAACAATAACTTCAATCCTGGAAAATTGCCAAATGAATCATTGAAAAAAAAAACAAATGAAACAACTGTAAAGTTCATTGAAAAGTTCTTCAAAAATATTTAGAACAATATCTGGAGATATTTTTATAACGAACCCTTGTTCATTCGAAACGCTCGAGAAATTTCATCGTAGGTTTTCCTGAAGAAGATCATAAGAAATCCGCGGAGAAGTTTTTGAAGGAACTTTGAAAAAGTTCTTGAAATAATCTTCGAGGCCATTTTAAAGGCCAGGATACACCTACAAAAGAATCTCTGGGGAATTACATAGAAAAACAACCAGCAAAGAGGAATACTGGCCAAAAACGTTATAAGAAAAGCTCTAGGGGAACTCCCAATAATATTTTGTTCAGAATTTCCTAATTAACCTTGACGAAATTCAAAACCTGGAGCCTGTCCTTGAGGAGGCTCTTCAAAAATCTTTTAAAAAACTCTTCAATTGATACTTTCTGAGACACCAGGAGGAATTTCTAAATATTTGCTTGAAGAAATCCAAGAGGAAACTCTGAAGGATTTCGTGTTGAATTATCTAAATCGATTCTTGAAGCACTATTTGGAATAATTCGTGGCAAAGGATTCTAAAGGATTTCCTAGAGCAATGCCATGACAAATATACAGTATTAGACAAAACATTTGCAACTTTTTCGATTTTCCAAGCAAAATGACCAACTTTGGTAAGCTAGATCTCAGCCATTTATGGACTGATTCAAATGAAACTTTCACAGAACATCAGATATAACTTGAATTTTAACATATTTGTTTGAATAATTTTTTCAATCATGAGTTCATGAGTAATAACGGTTTAACTAAAATGTAGTTTTCGACGAAAAACTCAAAACTATTCATCTCAAAATCTGATAGCCCTACACAAAAAACTGTCTTCAGCAAACTAGTTTATCTAGTTAAAATCTACAGCTTTGTTGAAGATACTATGAAGCTAATCCTTCAATATGTTTAGTTATGTCAATTATAGGAAATCATCAAAAATTTCACTCCAGTCAAACCGTTACTGCTTCGGAATTTGTGATTGGAAAAATCAGTCAAAAATATATGTTCAAATTCAAGTTATGTCTAATATTCTACCAAAATTTCATTCAAATCGATGTATAAATAACTGAGATATAGCTTATCAAAATTGGTCATTTTGTATGGAAAATCGAAAAAGTAGCAAATGTTTTGTACAATACTGTATATTACTTGAAGAAAAATTTCCTTATAAAATCATAGATGAAGTTCGAAAGGAATCGTTAGATAAATCATTGAAAGAATCCCTAACATAGAAAATTCCACAAAAAGCTCTTTAAGACATAGCTTGATCAATCCCTGGAGAAACGTCCAAATGATAAAATACTGCGTAGATGCATAAAGGAATATTGAAAACGTATTCAAAGAAATAATTGATACTGGATGATCGCTAGATGAATCTTTCGAAGAAATTTCTAGATCTATTGCAGATTCCAGTATTTGTAAAGAATCTCTGAAAGAGCTTTTGAGGAACTCGTGCAGCAATTTTGCGAAGAAAACCCGAGGAAATTATCCTAGTCGAACGCCTGGCACATCTTAGACGTTCTTGGAGTAATCCCAGAAGAGTTTTCGAAGGAATCGCTCAGATAAATCGAGGATAATTTCCTGAAATCTCTGGAGAATTTTTAAATAAATCCCTGGAGAAACCTTCTATGCACTCCAAAAGAATGATTACTTAAAGAAGAAAAATTCCTTCAGGAGTTTCTGAAGTATATTGTTGAGCTGTTCAAATAAGGTTTCTTGGAAAAATCTCGGAATAAATCCATGATGGAATTCAAACTTAAATCTTTATTTGAATTTACGAATTTGAAATCTGAAGGATGCTGCGAAATGCTTCGAGAGATATTCTGAACAACTTTTTGGAAAATTTGTCAGAAATAAAAACCTTTTGTGAATGCTCAGAATATTTCGTGAAGAAAATTCTGGAAAAATATGACAATATCTGTCGGACTTTGTTCGGATGAATTACATTTAAGCTAGGTACTTCTTGAGTTCTGGGAAAACCTTACAAATATTAAATTTTAAGGAATGCCTAGAAGTAGCCTTGAAAAAATTCCTAAGGGTAAATTGTCAAGAATCTCCGCAAATCTCTGGAGCAATTCTGAGAAAACAAGCTTGGATTGAGACATAAATGAATCCTTAAATATCTTTAAAACAAATTTGAACAATGTCCTTTTTAGTCCATCTCAATATATCAACAGCTATCTGTAGCAACATGATTGAAAAAGTTTTTAAATAACTCCTTAAAATTATTCATGGAACATAATGGCTTCAAGAGATCCTTGACAGATTACCTTGAGGTATATCATTAGTCGTTTTCAAAGAAATCCATCAAACAATTCCTGGAGTAATGTTTGGAATAATTATTTGAGAAGTTCCTGTTGGAATCCCTTAACATTTCTGCTGCTATGGTATTTCTGGAACAGTACGTAAGGAATTTTTTAGGTATTTTGAATTATTACCAGTAGGAGTAGAAGCATTCTTTGATGAATTGCTAAGGTAACCCTGCAGAAATCCTTTGGTGTTGAACCTACCCTTGATGCATTTCTGGTGAAATCCCTGAAGAAATACCTGAACCAAGTTTTGAAGAATATTTTAGAAGAATCTTCAGCGCAATTACTATATCTAACAACTTGACAAATTCCCGGATAAATTCATGTAGAGATCGTTGGAAGAATTGTTTAAGAAAGTCATATAGACATCAGTGGGGAATCATTAGATAACATTTCAGATGAATCATTGATAGAATCTCTGCTAACGAGTTCATACAGGATTGTATGGATATCGTTAGTGTTTTTGGAACAGGTTCTTTAGTTGGCAGGTTGCATTAGGCTTAGGGAGAGGTGTACTATAAATATGATAACAAATTGAATTTGGGTCCATTCATACGTATACATGAAGTAGTCCATAAGTGAATTCGTCAAGTACTTTTGAAGGAATCTCTGAATTATTTTTCAGTAGAAGTTCTTGGAAGAACTCTTGGATGAATTGCTAAAACAATCATGAAAAATTGCTAACTCCAAATTTTTATGAGTTCGATCCTGCCCTTCTTGAATTTCTAGTGAATTTTCTATAGAAATGCTTATAGCATGTTTTGAAGTGTTTAGTGTAATGACTGGAGTAGACAACTTGACAAAGCCTTAGATAAACTCTTGGAGATATCCCAGGAAAACTCTCTGGAGAAAATAATATAGAAATCCTTGGAAAAATCATTAGAAAAAAACAGCAAAATAGTTGAAACAATCTCTGCTGACGAGTTCACACAAGATTGTAAAGATATTGAAAGATTTTTTGGGGCAGATCCTTTTTGGTTGGCATGGGGAAATTGGTTGGTTGGGAAAAGTGTACTATTAGGGCGATTCAAAATTTTAAAATGTTTGAATTTCCATTCTCCCATATCTTTCCTACCAGTCTTACCATAAAAATAGCGTTCTGTGAATCTTTCAGTTTTTCTTGGTGGTGATTTATAGGTGGCCCAAAGACAATATAGGTTTATATACACAGTTCGAACGAAACGAGTAAATTTCTGAGACATATAATGCACATAATTGGAGCGTGGCAAATCATGGATATTTACATGTCATGTCATGAAACTTCCATTATATGTCATTTAATCCAGCAGGATCTTCTGTGATTACGTGACATATAACACAGATTTACATGATTTCAGACTTAAATTTACATGACGTAATGTTTACATCGCATGAATGAAGTTTACATGACGTGTAATCTTCATTATTTTTAACTGTGTAGAAATTACAATGGAGAAACTTTTAAAAATGTTCTCAAAATGTTAGTACTGGAATGAAAGTACAAACTTAACATCTCATAGTACAAACGCGTTCTTCAAACTGTAATAAAGAAAGTTGCTGAAGAGAGCAATTCAATCTAACGGATGGGAGAAGAGATATTCATAAATTTATTTGCTATTATTTAGCTCAATTTGGGGTTATAGCCCTGCAAACTTCTGCAAAAATCCCAAAGAAAAATAGCTCAAAATGGTTTTGTCTTCAGCAATACCCTTCATCATGGTTTCATGAGTTTTCTCTTTAAAATGATATACAAACTTACATTACAGTACTACAGTGTTTGAAACTTTTTTGCCAAATTTCCCAATAGTAATTTCCATATAAACCAACATCGTCTTTGGGCAACGTTAAAATCACCACCTGAAATGCTTAAAAATTCACATATCGAAATGCTCTAGTGTACTAAATATATGATAAAAAAAGAATTTGAGGCTAGCTATCCATAGCGGTAGACGTGCAGCTATTCTGCAAGACCAAACTGAGGGCCGTGGGTTCGCATCCCACAGATTGAGGATCTTTTCGAAAAGAAAATTTTCTCCACTTTCCAGGTATCTGCGTACCTGCTACACGATATAGGTACGGTACACCTGTAAAAATCTTCAATCGGTAAAGAAAGCTCTTAGTCAATAACTGCGGAAGTGCACGTAAGAGCTCTTAGCTGAATAGCAGGCTCTGTCGCAGTTAGGACGTAAATCCAGAAAAAGAAAAAAATGCAGAACAGTTTTCCATCCGTTTCTGGTTCTAGCGATTCTTATATGTAAATTGTATGAAAGAGTAAGAGATTGCATTGCAAATTTTGCAATTGAAAAGAACTATTGAAAGGATCATCAACCTTCTCTTACTCGTTGGTCTTGAATTTTAAAAGTTACATTTCAACGTTATGACGCCGTTATTATTGCTACATCAAGATTTTTTATGCACGATTGGAACATAAAATGACGCAATTTTACATTTAGATGACGACAGCAGAGTCGATGTGGATGGCTAGCTTTTGCCATGATTTATTCAAGTTGAGCGATGAGAGCTCACTGAACCCGTTTTTCTCTGCATCACTGTTAATATTCAAAATTATCAATCAACAAGTTGGAAATAATTATCACAATGGTGATAGTTGCTAAATATGTGGGATCTTCATTCGAATCCTCCCATTGAATGACATGAGTGTAGCCAGAAATTATTACATTCATGTTTTCTCAACTGGACTCAACCCCCCCGCGAAGTGACAGATAACGCAATTTTCATGTACCTACTTGCAGCGTAAACAATGGGGCCATCCACCGCTGCCGGCACAATTTTTCACTATGGGAGATCGGAAATTTGTTTCGTTGTTGACGGGTGCAAAACAACGAATGGAATGAAATGAAATTAGGGCGAGTCTTATTTTTTCTTCTGGCAATGAAAATATTATGCTTCTCGAGAATTTTAAGCATTTCGATCACTTTCTCTTTGCTTCTTGTGTTACGCGCCAGGGTCTGGTACTAGTTGGGCACTTTGCGAATCTTTTCTGAAAACCGCAGACCCTCGAAAAAGTTGCGCGCCGATCGCTCATGCGCCGAGTTGTGATCAATCAAAACGATTTAAAACGCTTGCTACTTGAAAACAAGAAGGTACGAAAATTTTTCTTCCATATGTTTTTTATCGATTAAACAATTATGCTCGCTGTCCAGTTTAGGACTGAAGCCCTAAAAGTGATTCACTTCCTCGGCGAGATATTTTGACATTTCTTTATTTACTTTTTGGCTGGCGCACAACTTGGCGCATGGGCCACCGGCGCGCAACTTGTTGGACAGTCTGCGGATTAAAGTAAAGATTCGCAATAAATTTAATAAAAGTTTTAGCACCAAATGATCTAAACAGCGCACCAATTCGTTTGGTCAATATATTAAATGACTTGTTGGTGCTTTGTTTTGCGGGAAATGCTGTTTCATAAAGTGATAATAGTACATTTATTTTTGGCGAACATGTTTTATCGCTTAATGGAGTAAAGTTATCGGGCGCAATTAGATATTTTGCAAAACGATTAGTCACAAAGCTGATTTTGTTGGTCACTTTGATGCCCTCAAAAGAAAGCGCAGGCCGTAATATAAAATAAAATATTGTTATGAACGGATTTCAATGTGATCGAATTGAATCGAAAAGTGAAAAAATTGTGCTCGCATTTTTTTTTCTATGCGAATTTTAACACTTTTTTCCGCATACTCACCACCGAAGACGTTTCAATAAAATAGGCCTATGAACTTCCAGCGAGAAGAAAATCTTTACAGCGGCCGAAGTGTACAGCAAAACGATTCATCCACGCATTGGTCATCCAGTGAGCATTTGTGCACTCGATATGGTTTAATACACGGGTGTATTAAATTCACTTGATCTGAGAATTGTGACACTTGAGCGGGTCACGCTTCTGCATGCTCCTGACGTGTTCTGGACCTGCTCAAGTGTCACAATTTTCAGACCGATTGATTTTAGTACACCAATGGATTAGTCTATGGTCTTATCCACTGGTGTACTAAACTGACTCGGTCGAAGAATTTTGACACTAGAGCGGGTCCAGATCACGTGGGGATCATACGGGAGCGTGCCCCGCTCAAGTGTCACAATTCTCAGACCGAGTGAATTTAGTACACTGATGGATTAGACCATTGGTGCGGAAGTCATTTTATGTAAACACATACGGGCAGAGCGGAAAAGAAAAAAAAAGTCGACAAGAAAAGAAGACCGTGGATAAGTCCATTGGATAAACTTACCAGCTTTTTACGAGCGGTAATGGCCGTCAAAAGTTAGCTTACTTTCTGGTATGGTTCCATCAGCTTGACGTTTGGGTTGAGTCCGTTCAATTAACGTTGTACTAAATCCACTCAGTCTAAAAATTTTGACACTTTAGCGGGTCAAAATTCACGGACTGAAAAAATTAAGTGCACCGGTGGATAAGTCCATATCAAAAGACCCAAGTCAAACGTCAGACCAATAGATCCCTACAAAAAAGAGCGAATTATTGGTGGAATTTAGTACCCCGGTGGATAAGTCCATTAGCGCTCGTTAAAGCTGGATAGTTCATCCAATAAGCTTATCTGATTGAAACTTAGACAACTGGTGGTGGATATGAGAAAAAACAAGTGTTCAAATCCACAAAGAAAAATGTGCTGCGAGTAAAAGGCTGGATATGAACTAAAATTGAATTCAAGTTGATAACTACAGAACTACAGTCAATTTTCCAAAAATTACTATTAAAATACCTACTAATTGAACTTTGACATTACACTTCACTTTTCCATAAGGAAACCCCTTCCATTAATTTTAAAAAGGTAGGGGAAGGGGTGGTAAAATGAACACCTTAAGGATATCATCTTGTTTCTAATAGAAAAACGAGGAATTTATATAGTTCCATCGCACAACATCAAAGTTATGGATGTTATCTAAAGCAGGGACACGAATTCAGACTCAAATAGCTAAATTTTCACATATTTTTATCGCTAGCAAAAAACGATGCAAATGTTCATTTTACCTGCACTATGTGGGTAAACGAACATCAGTTGGTGGTAAAATGAACATCATGCAAAAAACGTGAGCGAAACAAATAATTTTGAAAATGTTCATTGCATATTCGAAAATATATCCATGAAGGATTGTAACCCACTCAAAAAGAAATTTAAAAATATCAGAATTGACATGATATCATAACGATATTCACCTCACTGAAAAACCTCTAGACCTCCGAGCAAAAAGTTACGTCAGTTCTAATTTTCAGACGTGATTTTCTAAATTCTTAGTTTTCGTTGATATTTTCACTTCAATTGACCTCCGTATCAACCCAAACACACCAAATTATGCTCTAAATCGTCCGTGCATGATAAAAATTTATTGAAATTTGATTTTTCTCGGTAAAAGGCACGGTGTTCATTTTACCACCCCTGTTCATTTTACCACCACTTCCCCTAACATAAATTACTGATCATCATATATATCTAAAGGATTATTAAAAAAAAAAGTTCAATTTTAGGCCCCCTCCCTCCGCCAAGTAACAGATTTTGTATGGAAAATTAACACTACGAAAGACACCCTCCTTCCCCCTGTTGCGTTACGTAATATTTTAAAATTACCAACATGGAGAAACGCAGACAAATTAGTCTTCTTTTGAATTACCAAGCGGTCAACACATAATTTCGAAAGCAAAGGATTGGTTACTATAAGCGTTGTGCGGACCGCATCACACCACTATGCAAAACCCGCTCGTGGGCCGTACAAAATCTTCTCGAGAACCGCACAAAACCTTTTCAGTTTGGTGATCACTGATTTATAATGATATTACAAACTTAAAAAAATATATGTCCATTAAGCATCATTCTAATTTACGCCCTATTTCGAGCACACTCCTGAATTTCATTGAGTGTGACAGTACCACTGACCAAATTTTTTCGGTACACTGACATTGTACTGCAGCTGTCATGATGCTCCCGGGTTGACTGGACTCAACTGTTTTTTTTATTTATTTAACGGTAACTTTTGTTTGCGCCCGTGCAGTATTCATATACCACCTTGTCGATTTTGAAGTCAAATTTCAATAAATAGTTATTATCTAACTTAAATAAATAATTTGTTATCATTTCTGCTCAAAATTCAAATGCTAATGTTTCATTATGAAAAATGAGGATCTCTATCATCTTCTTTGTATGTGTATACACTATACAAAACAGCTGATAGACGGAACACGCTAATGGCTGATGGACCCAAATGCATAGAAATCTCGATTTCTCAAGAGTATACCGATCAGCTAGCTATCCTCTCATAACCAGAACAGCATTAAAGACATACGGTTTCTCACGTAGACACGCATAATAAGCTGAACTCTCGCATAACTTATGATCTCGCCCCAAAAGCTATCGGTTACCGAGTGTGTAGCTCGTTGTTTTCAAGCAAATGAATGGACAAAAACAAAATCTATTACCATTGGGAGATAGAGGAGGATCTTCTCTTCATCGTAGCATTGTTAAATAACGTGTAAATACATTCGTTTGCTCAGTAATAACAAGCCAAACATTTGGCTTTTAGGAAGAGATTATAAATTAAGCGAGAACTATCCGGCCCTTATCTATATCAACGGCATACCCGAATAAATATGTGTCGTCTCCAGGGATTGAATCCTGAGAAAATTGAGAGAATCTCTCACGTATCGCTCTCTGTAACTATCATAACATGCTGCACATTATGAGAGACTGTTTATCGTATACTGCTACAAGTTTGATCAGATTGGGGGGATAGTAGTGCATGATAAAACCCCTCTAAACATGCTCCAAGCCTGGGGGACACTGTTGTTATTGGAAGTTCGTGGATTGTTTATCGTGCCAGTAAAGAAAAACACCTATCCCCAACGGTAAACAAGCGAGAAAAAAAGATTTTATCATCGCTCTCTCGTTGGGGCTCTCGCTCGCTGCTTCCATTTATCAGACTTGTTACACCTTGCGATACAATGACGATCGTGGACCGCAACAGATGGGATGTTTTTCTTTGCTTGCTTTGATCGTGCTTCATTCTCAAATGAGAGCGAATTCTGCAACGCCTGGTCGTCTCCCATTGTGCTGTATGCTCTCTGCCAATCCTCAAACACGACAATGGCAACATAGGCAACGACTGCCAGAGGAGAGTGGTGCTGATAATTCCGATAATTTAAAGTGCACGAATCGTCAATTGAGATTGACTGTACATTAACAGAGCGCCGCTGGAATATTTTTAGGTGATCCTAAACTGCAGCTGCGTAGATCCAAGTTGTATGGGAACTTTCAATATGCTGTTGGGTTAGTGATATCAAATTGATGATTTCATTTTTTTAGGTTAAGCTGCACGCTAAACAATATTTGAAATTTATTGTTATTTTCAATTTTAATGCACAGAATTTTAAGTTAGACTCATTTAAGAATTGTTTCGTGCCCCGAGACAAAATAAGCAATTAGTTGAAAAAATAGGGCAAATTTTTTTCATTTACTACTCACGGCCGACTAAATTATGGTTTGCTCTTTGCTAGTTCAACATATAACTTAGTACAAACTATGTATGTTTACTTTCAATTCCTGAAAATGTCTTACATATTTAAATGTGATCAATTTATTTAAATAATCCAAATAATCTAAAACACCGTAATTATATTAGAATGAAAGAAATTAACATTTTTCCAGTAACTTCAAACGTAGCTATTTATACATTTTTAAGTTTTTTTTTTCAAATTATTGAAAATTAAATGTTATCATTATGAAACAAAAAAAAAAACTTGAACAAGTATTTCGATCAGTTTCATCAAGTTTCATTAAGTTTCAATTTCATTATGTGCATCGAACAAACACAATTTTGTATGGGCGATCCTCAGCGTGCACATTCACTTATACACTTAGCCGGTTTTGAGCTGTCCCCGAAATGGGAACACTGTGTTTGTTTTGCTACGTTCTTTCTTTACGATGATGATGATAATGATGATGATCACTTGCGAACGTAGTAAAGGCTTGCGATGAGGGGTTCGATTTTCTATGGAAATGCACAAATGTTAGGGACCGTCTATTAGCCCAATATGTATACATAAAAGCTTAAGTAACACCGTGAAAATAAAAATTGCCCTCCTGCTAATACAGTGCCGATATAGAACTGACAAGACATATGCATACAAATTTCTTTATTTTGTAATTGCTGCTGTAGAATTTACAATAATGTAATATGTTAGGATGCCAATACCTCTTTAAAAATTTGGTACAACTCAATTCCGCTGAATGCCGTTTTCTAATATACCGCCAAATACTGGGTTGCAAAAGTTATCCAGTCGACATCATTAAATGTCGACGATTCATGATCATATAGGGCAACTAGAAGGATCAGTGTCTTGTTTAAGATGTATTTTCAAATGAATGTTTCCAGTAGAAAAAGTAAATTTTTAGTCTCATTTTTGTTCATTTTAGTCACTAAAGTAAATATTATTTTGCTGTTTGACCGCTACCACCCTTGAATTATAATTATTCAGAAACTAATCCTGGAGTTACTCCAGAGATAACAATAAAATATTTTCAGAATTTCTTTCAATTATTCTTCAGGGATTTTTTCTTCTTCTTCTTTCCAGGACCTGGAAATCATTTTTGTAGGGAGCTTGAAATCTTTTTTCCTGGGAAGCCTCTCTCCAGAAGCTGGAAGACCTCTCTCCAGAAGCTGGAAAGTCTCTCTTCAGAAGTTGGAAGACAAAGCTGGAAAACTTTTTTCTAGAAGCTAGAAAGCCTCTCTCCAGAAGCTGGAAAGCCTCTCTCCAGAAGCTGGGAAGCCGCTCTCCAGAAGCTGCAAGACTCTCTCCAGAAGCTGTAAAGCCACTTTCCAGAAGCTGGAAAGCCTTTCTCAAGAAGCTGGACAGCCTCTGTCCAGAAGCTGGAAAGCCTCTCTCCAGAAGCTGGAAGACTCTCCAGAAGCTGGAAAGCCTCTCTACAGAAGCTGGAAGACTCTCCAGAAACTGAAAAGCCTCTTTCACGAAGCGGAGAACCTCTCTACAGAAGCTGGAAAGCCTTTCTCAAGAAGCTGGAAAGCCTTTCTCAAGAAGCTGGAAAGCCTTTCTTCAGAAGGCAGAAAGCAACTCTCCAGAAGGTAGAAAGCCACTCTCCAGAAACTGGAAAGCCTCTTTCCAGAAGGTGGACAATATCTTTCCAGAAGCTGGAAAGCCTCTTTCCAGAAGGAGGAAAGCCTCTCCATAGAAGCTAGAAAGACTCTCTCCAGAAGCTGGAAAGCCTCTTGCCAGAAGCTTGAAAGCATCTTTCTAGAAGCTGAAGAACCTATCTCCAGAAGCTGAAGAGCCTCTCTCCAGCAGCTGGTAAGCCTCTTTTCAGAAGCTGGAAAGCCTCTCTCAAGAAGCTGGAAAGCCTCTGTCCAAAAGCTAGAAAACCTCTGTCCAGAAGCTAGACATCCTCTCACCAGAAGCAGAAAAGCCTCATTCCAAAAGGTGGAAAGCCTTCAGGGAGTTTTCCAGCATTTCTCCAACATTCGTATGGACAATCTTCCAGAAATTATGCGAAGGATTTCTTCAGAAATTTTTCAAGAGATTCCTCTGCAAATTACTTCAGATATTCCTCCAGGAATTTCTTTAAGATTTTCCTCCAAACATTATTTCGGAAATATTTGCATGGATTATTCCGAGTATTCCTCCAGAGATTTCTTCAGGATTTACTTCAGAAAATTCTCCAAATATTCTTCAGATATCCTTTCAAGGATTCAATCCTATTTTGTGAAAATAATTAAAGAATTTCTCCCAGTTATTCCTCCAGGACATCTTCAGGAATTCCTAAAAACTTGTCTATAAAGCTTTATCAGAGGTTCATCCGGGAATTTCTACTGAAATTCGGTCAGAAAATCTCCAAACGTATCTCCAGAGGTTCTTCAAGAAATTCCTGCAGGATTTTCTCCAGGAATTCCTTCGGGCGTTCTTTCAGGAATTTCTACATGGATTCCTTTGGAAATTCCTTCAGAAAATCCAGATGTTTCAGAAATTCTACTTTTCTGCAGAAATAACTCAAACATAGAGAGATTATATCAGAAATGCTTTCAGTTGTTCTTGCAAAATAATCTCCAATGTTATACTAAAAAATCCTTCAGAAATTCACTCAATAATTCCTCTACGGATAAAGAGATATCTCAAAAATTTTCCTTAAGAAATCGTTCCAGAAATGACTTCGGAAAATTGTACTATAGTCCTTCAGCAATTCGGCTTTGTATTTGTCCAGGGGTTTTTCTAGGAATTCCTCTAGAATTTCCTCTTAGAATTCCTCCAGTATTTTTTCCAGGAATTCTTACTGGAATTATGGAATTATTCTTTGGGTCCCTTCAGAGTTTCCTCATTCTTGGGATTCTTACTAAAATTCCTCAAATGTTACCTCATACGCTACCTCCAGGGATGCATTCATCAAATCATCAAGGGATTCCTCTAGAAAATCTTTTAGAAATTCCTCCAGGAATATTTTTGGGAATTCCTTATGATGATTTTTTCAAAAATTCCTTCAGGGATTCCTCAAGAAATATCTCATGGGCTTTTTTTTCCAAAAATATTTCCAGGTACCTAATCCTCGAGGACATACTTTAGCAATTCATCTGGCTATTGTTACAACAATGGCCCGATGGATTCCCGCAGAAATTCTTTCTGGAAAAGTTTTTATGCGGAATTCCTGATGGAATCTTTGGAGGAATTCTGGAAGAAATACCTACATAAATTCTTTAAGTAATCCCTTAATAAATAAGTTTGAGTAATTTGATATTAAATATGAGAGAAATTCATACAGACATTTCTGTAGATCTTCATAAAGGAATTCTTAGATGAATTTTTGGATGAATTATTCGAGGAATTTTGGAGGAGAATTCTGAAAGGCTTTTGTAGGAAATCTTAGAAGAATCACTATAAGATTTCCGTGAAGGATTCTAAAGCAATTTCGGGAATTGTCAAAGGTAGTTAAGTAATGTTTTTTTCTTCAAGTAATACACTTCTTGAGAAATCTTTGCAAATATTCTGTTAAAATTCTTTGAAAGAATTTCTGATATAATCATTGAAAGGTTTTGAAATCCTTTGATAAATCCATAAATACCTGAAAAACGATCACGAACAGAATTTTGCAAATACTTCTGAGGTTCCTGTAGGGTTCTTCGAAAAAAAAATCTTTTCAAGATTTCCTTGTTGAAAACATGAAGGAATTTCTGGAGAAATTTGTAGTGGATTCCTTGAAAAAAAAAAAAAAACAGTAGGAATTCGTGGAGAAATACCTGGAGGTTTCTATGCAAAATTTCATAAGTAACTACAGAAGGAATCTCTGAAGTTATTTCAGAATAGACCTTTTTTAGAACATCAAAAGGATTTCCTGGAGGAATTTATTTACATGTGAAATTTCTGAAGGAATCACTAAGAAACTTCTGGTTGAATCCCTAGAATAATTAAGGATCGAATTCATTTAAGGTTTTTTTTTTCAGAAATATTTCCTGATAGAATCATTTTAAGAATTGCAGAAGAATTTGTTGTTGTTGGCAGGAAATTCTTGCAATCCTTGAGGAAATTTCTCGAAGAATCTCTGAAGAAACACCTAGTTGAAATTTTCGACGATTAAGACATTCGTTAAACCTTTAGGAAGTTGTCTGTGAATTATTGAGGGAATTCGTGGAGGAATCTCCTATGTTTAATTCTGAAGTAAAATCTGACGTATTATTTTAAGAAATCTCTAGAAAATCCGGCAAAAAAATCCCTATTGGAATTTTAGGTGGAACCTTTTGTCGATTGGTATGGTTCTTAGGAGAATTTCTAAAAAAAACTGAACCTCTTGTAACAATCCTTGGTGTGATTTCTAGATATATTGCCGAAAGAATTTCTAGAAGATTTTCTGGATTAATTCTAGGTGGAATTATTGGAAGATTTCTTTTCTATTTCTATTAACGAGATTTATAGCCCTGGGCTAGTTCATCTCGGGACCTACGGCCTTACTTCCCTTCCGAAGGAAGTCGTCACTATAACCTTTGTTTTGGTGATAAGTAACTATCTCGGGGATGGGATTCGATCCCAGGTCCGCGGCGTGAGAGGCGTGTGTTCTAACCCCTGCATCAGGTCCGTCCCTTTGAAAGATTTTCTAAAGGAGGAATACATTGAGTAATTTGTTGAGGATTTTTTGTAGAATTTTTTGGTGGAAATGTTGATGTAACTATCTGGAGAGTGGAGGATTCCCTGGTGAAATTTATGAAGATACCCCTGGAGGAAGCTCTGGGAGAATCTCTAGATGATTTCTTTAAGGAATCCCTGATGGAGGGAGAGCTGAAGAAATATCTGAAGAAACAATTTCTGGAGGAAGTCGTGCATGATTTTCTATAGTAATCCTTGTTGAAAATTTTGGACCAATTCTTGATGGAATTTCTGAAGGAATCCCTGGATGAGTTTCTGTACAACGATTCGTGGTGGATTCCATTCAGGAATTCCTAGATATCCTTTTTCTCTGCTATAATTCTAGGTGAACCACTTCCCCTGGCCTATTGTTCCGAGACGTATATTCTCGCACCACTTCAAACTGCTCACCACTGTTGCTACTAACACGTTCAAACCTATTCTGACCACCAGCTAGCATGTTCTTGCTGGTGTTAATCGTTAGTCTGATCCTCTTTCTCTCTCTCAATCCAACCGTCTCAACAGTCGTGCGGCAAGCGTTCGTGTTTAGCAGTCGCATGGTCCCTTGGTTCAATTCTGACCTGCTGCATGTTTTTAACCACGACCAGGTAATTTGTATTGTCGAAATGGTGTCATAGTTAAATTAAATACACAAAATATTTGAAATAAAAGTGAAGTCAGTCTGCAACTTTTTTTTAGGATCCCCCCTCCCATACCAATAGCTCTGGAACCGCCTCTGAGTATCGTCTTCGGCCGACTTGTGGCCGGGTAGGGAAACCCTTGGGGACGAAGATTTCAGTGTCATTCTTTCGGTCGTATCGTTTCGTTCGCTCGCTATCTATCGGTTTTGAGAACGGGCGCGTGAGAGTTTACCTACAACGACGGCATCCAATACGAAGCCGAGAAAAAAAAATCAAATTGAAACAAAACAACAGTAGGACGACGGTTTAAGCTCTGGAATTCATTCATCTTCCCCAGTGGAGTTTGCTGAGCTTCCTTTCGCTGCACACAGAGAAAGCGAGTGGGATTCAAAATTAATTGGATTACAAACCGAGGGTATCGCGTTACGTTACGGGGTGTGGTGACGGGAGTGCTGTATGGAAAGTTTTTAATTAGACAACTTTTGCGTGAGCCAAGCAGGAGCCGAGTGTTTTCAATTGGAGATTCAAGGTCGTCGATTTAAGCTGTACACCACAGAGTGGGAGGCGTGATTCGGTTTTGTTAGAGAAAGTGTGTAAACAGAATAAGAACCTCCTGCGGAGTGGAAAAATCCCGTGGGTCACAGCGTAGAAAGGGAATGTGGTCCACAGAGGGATTTCAGTGATTTAACAAAATGCCGTCATAAATCCTGCGGGAGCGGAATTTATTAGTCCAAAACAAAGATCGGATACAATTGTTCCATTTTTGGGATTGTGTACTTACTCGAACATTCTGGAGTAGACGGATGTTTAACAATGACCACAGACAAACGAAGGTGTATTTTGAGTCTGATCAGTCATTGATTTCCTGCATCAAGGTCTATCGCTCATCATGACTGAGTTCTTCGTGATTTAGAGATAGCAAAGCAGGGTTGCTACATTAAAATTTGCATTTTTTGTATATCTATATCATGATGTAAAATATCGGCATTTTAAATTTATATCTAAACAAATGAGATAAAACTTAAAATAAATTGGAAATTATAGAATGTAACAATTATGTGTAACTACAATATAGAACTGTCAAAATTTGAGTTTTCTAAATATAAAAACATATTTACTTCTTTTTTTGCTAAAAAGTTTGTATTAGTATAAATTCCATGTTATCTGTATACAGATTGTTGATAACAAAATTATCAAGAAAATTTGTGAAAATATATCTGTATATTTAACAACCCTGTAGGAATCACATTAGAACAAAGTAACACAGAATTGAGTACGACTCGTACAAAATCTTTATATAGTTGTTACATTTGGCTTGAATGCCCTCAATATGATTTTTGAAAGTTAATATTTTTATGTAACATGAGCCCTAGATACTCAACTTCAACTGACCAATTTCATAAATAGAGCTTCTGGTTTAAGTGGGACTATTATTGAGTTGAGTTGAGTTATCTTAGCATGAGGGGATTCTTTGCAAGAAAAAATATCCAAAACAGATGACTCGCAAGCTTCATCCTTTGGTGGAGAGGCCTGTGTCATCCAAAAACAAAAATTTTTGACATCCCTGAGGTAGCTCAGGTAAGTCAGATGTGAAAATATTGAATGATATGGGTCCCAAAATGCTGCCTTGAGGAACACCAGCTCTCACAAGAAGTCTTTCAGACTTGAAGTTTATCCTGAAATGTACGATTTGACATTATAACTTTTGATTATTCTAACAATGTATGTTGGAAAATTAAAGTTTTTTAAATCTTACGATCAAACCTTCATTCCAAACACTGTCGAATGCTCTTTCTATGTCTAAAAGAGCATGACCAGTTGAATGACCCTGGATTCGTTGGAACGAATCGTACTGTAATCCTGTGTAACTTTATTTTAGCGTGAAGAGCGGCGATTAAAAATCCATCCACAGCATTAAAAATCCATCTGCTTGTCTCTGATGTCCTCCTCACCGTTGTTTGTGTGGTAGTGGCGGGCGTGTATATTCAAAACAGTCTCTCATTCACGTTTTATATGGCCCTTTAATGCGGTAGCAGTTTGTTTTTGTTTTCGTTTCTTTTCACTTTTTTCCACGTTTCGGCGGTTGTGGTCGGGGTGGATAGACACTCTGCTCTGCCGATTAGCTACAAGAAAAGTTCGATCGACAAGGAGGCGCACAACAACATACAATTTGCTGCGATCGGCAAAATGTTTCGGTTACCCGGTGTTTGTGTAATGCTTCGAGTAGGTCTGTAACATGTTTAAACAGGTTTAATGATAGGAAACACTGAGGAACTATGTGCGCTATGTTGTTGGTTTGGTATGTAACAGTGATTTGCATAGTTTTACTCTATTGAAGTTTAAATTGTATTGCTTCATAAAAGCAGAAAAAAAACTGTTTGCTATATTGTACAACAATCATGCTCTTTTTGATACTTTATATTACCGCGGGACTAGAATCACCAGTTGGTCATCGTTAACCTTCATCCAACAAACATTCTTTTTTACACACATTATTTTTATTTCGTTTCTGGATAAATTTTGTTGAGATTTTTAAAATTTACCAAAAAACTCTACTAGTTTATGTTTTAGAAAACTTGAGAATATGATCCAAGTGGTTCCAGATTTTTTCCGGATTGTCTTGGGCTACCAATAATGACCAAATTATCCATTCAACGGATGTCTAAAGATCCTGATGAACTAGAAGTCTTCGGAAAAGTTTCAAGGGCTACCTGACGGTAACAAATTTAATTGGAGATTTATTCGCTAGGCTGCACTAGTAACAAATTCTATTCAATTTTCAACATCTTGAGCTCCTGATTTGATCATCTTTAATCGTTTGTATCTCGAGTCTTGATGGTCTAGAATGTCGGTGTCTTGGGCAAAGTTGTGTAGGTACTTATAACAAAATATCCCTGGTATGTTTTCCTTAAAACTCGGGATTATTTCCGGCGTTTATATTCATTTAATTTTATCTAGAAGGAATTTTCATAGAACACCTGTTACCCACGACATAAAAATTAACAAGGCAGGCTCTTCACTGATGTAAATATCAAGTTTGGTTGTAAACATGTGACGTCACTCCTATCGTACCATATACCTTCCGGACCACTAGATCATTTTTTTCGCAAATTTGTTCGAGGTGGATAGGAATGACGTCGCTAAGTAGCTGTCAGTTTTCGGAATATATCACTTTCTTAATATAGTACACCGTGCCTGTTACCTTATTGAAACCAAATTCACTAAGTTTATTTTTAATTTATTTACCGACAATTTAACAAGAGATGTGCTTAGTGGTTCGTTCAGAGTTCGAAATCTGCTATGGATTTTCCGAAGAGTCAGCCAAGGATGTATCTATTAGAGATGGGCAAAATGGCTCAATTTAGTGAACGGATCCGTTCCGAATCACTCATTTTACTGAACCGTATCTTTTGAACAGTTCAGTGCGTTCAGTGGCTCAGCGGCTCGCAAAGGAAGAGCGAACTAAACCGAGCGAACGGAAAAAAGAGCGATTCATTGCTTGATGCGCGACATACGTCGTTCTTTTCGTATCGTTCACTCTCTCATTCATATGAGCCTTGACGCGCACAGCAAGGCACGAGTCAAGCTTTATAATTAAGCCGAAAAGAGCCACGGATCACACGTTCTTTAGAGTGATCTTTTAAGCCGCTTCGATTCTTTTTGGCCTTCTCTAATCTAAGTATTCATAAAAAAAATACAAGGATGTATTAAAGTATGTATTCAAAAAAACTCTCATCATGGTTCTTTCAAATAATTTACTAGCAATCCACTTTTAACCTTATCAGGAATCTAATAAGATTTAAAATGTTTTACAAGATGTCTGTTAAAAATTTACACATATTTCTGTAGAAAGTTTTTTTTTTTAATTTGCTTACAATCTCACCACAAACTCACTAGATTTTCATGTGACTTTTTAAGGAATTTGTCTTAAAACTTTTAGGTACTTATAGCGAAATTTCTGACTGCTATTCCTAAAAGTGTGAAAAAAAGATATGCTTATAGCAAGAACACATAAAGACTGAGACTTTAAAACAGAGACGTTAAATACAATCTTATTGAAGGAAATTAAACGAAATCAAAAATATTTTATGTTGTCTAGTTGCAAAGGTTATTAATCCCTTTTCTTTTCAACATTAGCTGTTTTTATTAGCTAAGTCTGAGAAAACCAATCTGACGGTACACCTAAACTTCAGTCAATATTTTTTAGTAATTGACTTTTTGCATAATTCAACACAATACCTTCAATGATCTTAATTTTTTTCTTTTGTTCTTCAAAGTTTGAATGGCTTTCTAATGTGTAAAGCAAATTGTTTTAATATTATGATTTAAATGTTTACCATGCTTTCATTGACATTATAGAGAATATGAAAAAAATCCCTGGCAAACACATAATTTCTCAAGATAGGCTTTAATTTTTGTTCATTCATTTCATCAGAAAAAGGTCATGTATCAAATGTAATATGCTATCAATAATATTTTATCTTGGAAGGTTACATTCCATGTGTATTTCATTGTAATACATTGAATTCTCACTTCCATTCCAACTAAAATACTGAATTTGTTGAAATCCTGAGAAATCTCGTGATCTCGGATTTCCCGGGACAAGCTTCGGTGTTTGTGCCAAATCCCGAGACAAGCAAGACGGTCGGAAAATAGACACTCTATTTATCATTATTAATGCGGGGCAGCATCCTAAGTGATAGAATGTTCAAATAGAGTGGAATGTTTCAGTAAGAAAAGTTCAGTTTAATAAGAAAAAAATCACAGATTTATTTACCACAACTCTGTTTGATACCAGCGTTTTTAATTAAAACATCTTCAAAATGGTTGGCAACAAACTTCTTACTTACTTTCTTTTGCTGGCTCTACGTCCTTCAAGACATGACCTGCGCCACAATGTTACGCCAACTAACTCGGTCCATGGCTGTTAACCTCCAATTCCTCGATCGCCCCACACTTCCAAGATCATGCTCCACTTGGTCAAACCACCTAGCTCGTTGCGCTCCCCTTCGTCTTGTACCGGCAGGATTTGAGTTGAACACCATTTTTGCGGGATTGTTGTCCGGCATTCTCACAACGTGTCCCGCCCATCGTACCCTTCCAGCTTTGGCGACTTTCGTGATACTGGGTTCACCGTAGAGTTGCGCAAGCTCGTGGTTCATTCTTCTCCTCCATACGCCGTTCTCACATACTCCGCCGAAGATCGTCCTAAGCACACGTCGTTCAAAAACTCCTACCGCTTGCAGATCCTCTTCGAGCATTGTCCACCCAGACAACCAAAATGTACGTATAACGAAATCACCTGGAGGCTTTGTATGTGCAACATTTCACTTATAAGATGTCGCGAAAAGGCCTTCTACGTACAAAAATGGAGGCGATATGCGTGCATAAATTATGTGATGAATAATAACATACAATGCGAGTGTATAAATTTTCTACCGAACTAACCTGTGATCTTATCCGACTCAACTTATGATAACAAATGTTGATTTGACAGCTGCTACGGAGTGATCCGATTTTGTTTGTACGAGTGTACGAGACGAAACAAAATGTACAAGTGAACTCAGAAAAGAAGTGTTCTATGCGAGGAAGGTCATCAATCTGACGAGTTTATCCACGGTGTTTTGCGAGTTTGATGTAATTAGTATGAATAAACGAGTTGTAACGTGAACTTTCATGCGATTTCTGGTTGTCTGGGCACGTCTCATGCCCGTAGAGGACTACCGGTCTTATAAGTGTCTTGTACATGGTACACTTAGTACGGAA
Organism: Aedes aegypti; assembly: GCF_002204515.2. Taxonomy (NCBI): domain Eukaryota; kingdom Metazoa; phylum Arthropoda; class Insecta; order Diptera; family Culicidae; genus Aedes; species Aedes aegypti. The sequence goes on along the minus strand of NC_035109.1, from coordinate 125,161,610 downwards.
GTGAAGTTTACCAGACCGCAAGGTCTTGTGGAGTCCATAGTAAGCACGTCTTCCGGCGATGATACGTCTTCGAATTTCTCTGCTGCAGTTGTTATCCGACGTTATCAATGATCCGAGGTAGACGAATTCGTCCACCACCTCGAACTCATCCCCGTCGATCGTCACGCGTCTGCCTATGCGAGCTCTATCGCGCTCGGTTCCTCCAGCCAGCCGATATTTCGTCTTCGACGTATTTACCTTCAATCCAACCCGATCTGCTTCACGTTTCAGCCTGGTATACTGTTCAGCAACCACCTGGAACGTTCTTCCGACAATGTCCACGTCGTCAGCGAAACAAATGAACTGGCTGGATTTATTGAAGATCGTGCCCCGCATGTTGAAGCCCGCCCGTTTCATAACACCTTCTAGCGCAATATTGAACAGGAGGCAGGAAAGACCATCGCCTTGTCGAAGTCCTTTGCGTGTTTCAAACGGGTCCGATAAAGCACCCGATATCTTCACAAAGCACTGTAAACTATCCATCGTTGCTTTGATCAGTCTAGTCAGTTTCCCGGGAAAACCGTTCTCGTCCATAATCTTCCATAGCTCTTCGCGGTCGATGGTATCATAGGCCGCTTTGAAGTCGATGAATAGGTGGTGCGTAGGGACTTAATATTCGCGACACTTTTGGAGGATCTGCCGCAACATAAAGATTTGGTCTGTCGTCGATCGCCCGTCCACAAATCCGGCTTGATAACTTCCAACAAATCTGCTTGCCAGTGGCGATAGACGGCAGAAGATGATCTGTGAAAGCACTTTATAATCTGCATTAAGAATGGTGATCGCTCGATAGTTCTCACATTCTAACTTGTCACCCTTTTTGTATATTGGGTATATTATTCCCTCCTTCCACTCCTCCGGTAGCTGTTCTGTATCCCAGATCCTGGCTATCAATCGATGCAGACAAGTGGCCAACCTGTCCGGGCCCATTTTAATAAGTTCCGCTCCAATACCATCCTTTCCAGCTGCTTTGTTGTTCTTGAGCTGTTTGATAGCATCCTTAACTTCACCTATTGTGGGAGTTGGCACGTCTCCCTCATCCGCCGTACTGATGAAGCCATTCCTCCTGCTGTCTTGATCTGCCTCCTCTGCGCCGTTTAGGTGCTCATCGTAGTGCTGCTTCCACCTTTCAATCACCTCACGTTCGTCCGTCAGGCAAACTTCTTGATATGGCTGATTTCCAGGAAAAAAAACGCTTGTGGAGGATTTATTTCGGTTACTTTTGATGACCTTTAAAAACTAGTTGGTATGTGAACGCCGTGGTGCTCAATATTTCCGATTTTGTTGGTCCGTTGAGGGTTCATTCCCGAATTTCATAACGCCGAAAATGGTCATTTTTGATACCTACCTACTTTTTCGTAACGCCTTTTGAATGAATATCATACAAATTTTGTATGAGCTGTAACATTTCGAGGATACCCGCCCACCCTCTTAACCTTTCGGTTGTCGTGAAATTTTTTGTAACGCGAGTAGTCGCGCGTTGTACTTTGTAAAACACCCTTGGTTTTGCGAATATCTCAGGAGTTTGACCGCTTTGAAAGTAGACGTCTTCGGTAAAATTGATCAGTAGCTCAAGAGCTATCATTATTTCAGCCTAGAAATTCGGGTTTTTGCCACTAGGTGGTGCTAGTGCGCATGACAGTTTTGTTTTGCAGATCTCAGGATCTTGACCACTTAGAAAGATGGCGTCTTCGGCAAAGTTGTTCGGTAACTCTAGGACTATCATTGTTCGATCTAGTTGATTCAAAATGTTGTCACCAGGCAGCACTAGTGAGCAGGTCACTTAGAAAGATGGGTTCTTCGGCAGAGTTGTTCAGTAGCTCAAATGCTTTCTGTGTTTAATCTTTGTAGTTCTAGGTAAAATAATGATAGTTCTGGAAGTTCTGGTAAAATAATGATAGTCCCTGAGCTTCAGAACAACTTTGCCGAGGATGCCTGTCTAAAATTTCAAGATCCTGCAGTATCCGCAAAACGAAAAAAAAACTATGCTTACTAACACCGCCTAGTGACGAAATATCCTATTCCTTGGCTCAAATAATGATAGCCCTTAAGCTACTGAACAAACAAAAACGCTATCTTTCCAAGTGGTCAGGCTCCTGAGATATCTGCTAAACAAAAATTTGATGCTTACTAGTGCCGCATACTGGCAAAATTTAGAATCAGCTAGCTCGAACAATGATAGTCCTTAACTTACCGAACAACTTTGCCGAAGACGCCATCCTTTTGAATGGTCAGGATCCTGAAATATCTGCAACACAAAAGTAAAAATTCCATGCCCACTGGTGCCACCTAGCGGTAAAATTTCGAATGAGGTACCATCATATAGCGCATTGATTCAAAGCATAAGAAAAACAACTCATTTTTCTTATAATTTTAACTCCAATACACCTACAGTTGTGTTCAGAATAATAGCATAGCATAGCATAGACTGACTGTACATGTGATCGGAACTGGTAAGAATTGCACTACGATCCAAATGAATAAGGGATGGGAGTTTCCGCTTACTCTCGAAGTGCAATTTTAGCAGATCTAATATTATTGATCAATAACGGCGCTGGCCAAGTCCTTACAGTCAGTTGGGATGGGGAAGGAATGTTAGGGTGTAATGATTATTGCTTCTAGAGATCGAGAATACCTCTGCATCTCCACAATCACCACGGGAAGGGTGTTTATTAGTGAGGGAGGAAAAGATCTGGGAGTCACCTCTGGTCGATGATGCGATCCATGGACAAGGGGGGAAATATACGACTTATATTTAAAGCTAGTTTTGTATTTTTGTCTCGAGAAGTTTTTGGTAAAAGCTTTAAAAAATACGTCAACATCTATAATGTCGAACAATTCAAAAGATGTTTTTATTAATGATGAAAACTGAAGATTACATGTATATATTTTAAATTATATGAAACAGGAATAAAGCCGACACTTGTAGTGACGAACTATACATAGTTTGTTTGTAAATTACATATGAGTATTACTGTGCATTTTGTCTCGATATGGTAGAAGTTTCAAAAAATACGTCAACATTCACAATGTCGTACAATTCAAAAGATAATTTTTAATAATGTCAAAAAGAGAAAAATATATGTATATTGAAATTGTATAAGAAAAAAGCACAATGCCGACACTTATAGTGACGAACCATACGAAGTTTGTTTTAATTGTAATTGTAATTTTAATTTTATTGATCACGGTATTATTATTTCAAACAAGGAATTTGAAATTAGATAAACGCGGAGAGAATTTTAACTTTGTTTACAAACAACATATGCAATGATCATCAATAATTGAGGTAATTGTGTGTGTGTGTGTGTGTGTGTGATACAATCCACCTCCCACTGGCCGGCAGTGCTTTTATGGAAGAAAATTGTATGCATGTATTTAATGATACCCTTCGATATCTTTATATCTGCAGACAATTTTAGCCCAGGAGATGAAAGGTGATAGCTCTACTGAAATTCCAACGACCCATTTCAAGAATGGCAGTAAATACACACACATTCTGAGGTCATTTTTATTTACAGTAAGCCCCGCATAAAAACATCCAGATATCAAATGGATATATGCAATGTTTTTACACTTCCCGAATCGAAAATTATATTTTCGACCCTGGCACGTATTTAGTTTGAATTGGTAATAAGTGAGTAAAGTAAACAATAATAAAGAACGATTTTACCAGGATGTGAAGCAGTTTTTCTCCGTCGCTGCACTGGGGTTTCCGTAAAACACTATACACATTTTCACTGCACTCCACGCGTAACACGTTCGATCCTGACCGCATCACCCGCCCCGCAGGAGCAAGCGTCGCAGTCAAAGGAACACACACTACTGCAAAACAGGGGAAAAAATTCTCCGGCAACGAAAATACGCGCGAATCCGTCAGAAAAATCAATCGGACGACGCAAAACCGAACTGTCCTGCTTGGGCTTCACGAAGCACTACCCAGCAAGGCGCTCCAAAACAGGGAAAAAAAAAATCCAGCAACGAAAATACGCGCGAATCCGTCAGAAAAATCAATCGGACGACGCAAAACCGAACTGTCCTGCTTGGGCTTCACGAAGCACTACCCAGCAAGGCGCTCCAAAACAGGGGAAAAAATTCTCCGGCAACGAAAATACGCGCGAATCCGTCAGAAAAATCAATCGGATGACGCAAAACCGAACTGTCCTGCTTGGGCTTCACGAAGCACTACCCAGCAAGACGCTCCAAAACAGGGGAAAAAAATTCTCCGGCAACGAAAATACGCGCGAATCCGTCAGAAAAATCAATCGGACGACGCAAAACCGAACTGTCCTGCTTGGGCTTCACGAAGCACTACCCAGCAAGGCGCTCCAAAACAGGGAAAAAAAATCCAGCAACGAAAATACGCGCGAATCCGTCAGAAAAATCAATCGGACGACGCAAAACCGAACTGTCCTGCTTGGGCTTCACGAAGCACTACCCAGCAAGGCGCTCCAAAACAGGGGAAAAAATTCTCCGGCAACGAAAATACGCGCGAATCCGTCAGAAAAATCAATCGGACGACGCAAAACCGAACTGTCCTGCTTGGGCTTCACGAAGCACTACCCAGCAAGGCGCTCCAAAACAGGGGAAAAATTCTCCGGCAACGAAAATACGCGCGAATCCGTCAGAAAAATCAATCGGACGACGCAAAACCGAACTGTCCTGCTTGGGCTTCACGAAGCACTACCCAGCAAGACGCTCCAAAACAGGGGAAAAAAATTCTCCGGCAACGAAAATACGCGCGAATCCGTCAGAAAAATCAATCGGACGACGCAAAACCGAACTGTCCTGCTTGGGCTTCACGAAGCACTACCCAGCAAGACGCTCCAAAACAGGGGAAAAAAATTCTCCGGCAACGAAAATACGCGCGAATCCGTCAGAAAAATCAATCGGACGACGCAAAACCGAACTGTCCTGCTTGGGCTTCACGAAGCACTACCCAGCAAGGCGCTCCAAAACAGGGGAAAAAATTCTCCGGCAACGAAAATACGCGCGAATCCGTCAGCAAAATCAATCGGACGACGCAAAACCGAACTGTCCTGCTTGGGCTTCACGAAGCACTACCCAGCAAGACGCTCCAAAACAGGGGAAAAAAATTCTCCGGCAACGAAAATACGCGCGAATCCGTCAGAAAAATCAATCGGACGACGCAAAACCGAACTGTCCTGCTTGGGCTTCACGAAGCACTACCCAGCAAGACGCTCCAAAACAGGGGAAAAAAATTCTCCGGCAACGAAAATACGCGCGAATCCGTCAGAAAAATCAATCGGACGACGCAAAACCGAACTGTCCTGCTTGGGCTTCACGAAGCACTACCCAGCAAGACGCTCCAAAACAGGGGAAAAAAATTCTCCGGCAACGAAAATACGCGCGAATCCGTCAGAAAAATCAATCGGACGACGCAAAACCGAACTGTCCTGCTTGGGCTTCACGAAGCACTACCCAGCAAGGCGCTCCAAAACAGGGGAAAAAATTCTCCGGCAACGAAAATACGCGCGAATCCGTCAGAAAAATCAATCGGACGACGCAAAACCGAACTGTCCTGCTTGGGCTTCACGAAGCACTACCCAGCAAGACGCTCCAAAACAGGGGAAAAAAATTCTCCGGCAACGAAAATACGCGCGAATCCGTCAGAAAAATCAATCGGACGACGCAAAACCGAACTGTCCTGCTTGGGCTTCACGAAGCACTACCCAGCAAGGCGCTCCAAAACAGGGGAAAAAATTCTCCGGCAACGAAAATACGCGCGAATCCGTCAGAAAAATCAATCGGACGACGCAAAACCGAACTGTCCTGCTTGGGCTTCACGAAGCACTACCCAGCAAGACGCTCCAAAACAGGGGAAAAAAATTCTCCGGCAACGAAAATACGCGCGAATCCGTCAGAAAAATCAATCGGACGACGCAAAACCGAACTGTCCTGCTTGGGCTTCACGAAGCACTACCCAGCAAGACGCTCCAAAACAGGGGAAAAAAATTCTCCGGCAACGAAAATACGCGCGAATCCGTCAGAAAAATCAATCGGACGACGCAAAACCGAACTGTCCTGCTTGGGCTTCACGAAGCACTACCCAGCAAGGCGCTCCAAAACAGGGGAAAAAATTCTCCGGCAACGAAAATACGCGCGAATCCGTCAGAAAAATCAATCGGACGACGCAAAACCGAACTGTCCTGCTTGGGCTTCACGAAGCACTACCCAGCAAGACGCTCCAAAACAGGGGAAAAAAATTCTCCGGCAACGAAAATACGCGCGAATCCGTCAGCAAAATCAATCGGACGACGCAAAACCGAACTGTCCTGCTTGGGCTTCACGAAGCACTACCCAGCAAGGCGCTCCAAAACAGGGAAAAAAAAATCCAGCAACGAAAATACGCGCGAATCCGTCAGAAAAATCAATCGGACGACGCAAAACCGAACTGTCCTGCTTGGGCTTCACGAAGCACTACCCAGCAAGGCGCTCCAAAACAGGGGAAAAAATTCTCCGGCAACGAAAATACGCGCGAATCCGTCAGAAAAATCAATCGGATGACGCAAAACCGAACTGTCCTGCTTGGGCTTCACGAAGCACTACCCAGCAAGACGCTCCAAAACAGGGGAAAAAAATTCTCCGGCAACGAAAATACGCGCGAATCCGTCAGAAAAATCAATCGGACGACGCAAAACCGAACTGTCCTGCTTGGGCTTCACGAAGCACTACCCAGCAAGGCGCTCCAAAACAGGGAAAAAAAATCCAGCAACGAAAATACGCGCGAATCCGTCAGAAAAATCAATCGGACGACGCAAAACCGAACTGTCCTGCTTGGGCTTCACGAAGCACTACCCAGCAAGGCGCTCCAAAACAGGGGAAAAAATTCTCCGGCAACGAAAATACGCGCGAATCCGTCAGAAAAATCAATCGGACGACGCAAAACCGAACTGTCCTGCTTGGGCTTCACGAAGCACTACCCAGCAAGGCGCTCCAAAACAGGGGAAAAATTCTCCGGCAACGAAAATACGCGCGAATCCGTCAGAAAAATCAATCGGACGACGCAAAACCGAACTGTCCTGCTTGGGCTTCACGAAGCACTACCCAGCAAGACGCTCCAAAACAGGGGAAAAAAATTCTCCGGCAACGAAAATACGCGCGAATCCGTCAGAAAAATCAATCGGACGACGCAAAACCGAACTGTCCTGCTTGGGCTTCACGAAGCACTACCCAGCAAGACGCTCCAAAACAGGGGAAAAAAATTCTCCGGCAACGAAAATACGCGCGAATCCGTCAGAAAAATCAATCGGACGACGCAAAACCGAACTGTCCTGCTTGGGCTTCACGAAGCACTACCCAGCAAGGCGCTCCAAAACAGGGGAAAAAATTCTCCGGCAACGAAAATACGCGCGAATCCGTCAGCAAAATCAATCGGACGACGCAAAACCGAACTGTCCTGCTTGGGCTTCACGAAGCACTACCCAGCAAGACGCTCCAAAACAGGGGAAAAAAATTCTCCGGCAACGAAAATACGCGCGAATCCGTCAGAAAAATCAATCGGACGACGCAAAACCGAACTGTCCTGCTTGGGCTTCACGAAGCACTACCCAGCAAGACGCTCCAAAACAGGGGAAAAAAATTCTCCGGCAACGAAAATACGCGCGAATCCGTCAGAAAAATCAATCGGACGACGCAAAACCGAACTGTCCTGCTTGGGCTTCACGAAGCACTACCCAGCAAGACGCTCCAAAACAGGGGAAAAAAATTCTCCGGCAACGAAAATACGCGCGAATCCGTCAGAAAAATCAATCGGACGACGCAAAACCGAACTGTCCTGCTTGGGCTTCACGAAGCACTACCCAGCAAGGCGCTCCAAAACAGGGGAAAAAATTCTCCGGCAACGAAAATACGCGCGAATCCGTCAGAAAAATCAATCGGACGACGCAAAACCGAACTGTCCTGCTTGGGCTTCACGAAGCACTACCCAGCAAGACGCTCCAAAACAGGGGAAAAAAATTCTCCGGCAACGAAAATACGCGCGAATCCGTCAGAAAAATCAATCGGACGACGCAAAACCGAACTGTCCTGCTTGGGCTTCACGAAGCACTACCCAGCAAGGCGCTCCAAAACAGGGGAAAAAATTCTCCGGCAACGAAAATACGCGCGAATCCGTCAGAAAAATCAATCGGACGACGCAAAACCGAACTGTCCTGCTTGGGCTTCACGAAGCACTACCCAGCAAGACGCTCCAAAACAGGGGAAAAAAATTCTCCGGCAACGAAAATACGCGCGAATCCGTCAGAAAAATCAATCGGACGACGCAAAACCGAACTGTCCTGCTTGGGCTTCACGAAGCACTACCCAGCAAGACGCTCCAAAACAGGGGAAAAAAATTCTCCGGCAACGAAAATACGCGCGAATCCGTCAGAAAAATCAATCGGACGACGCAAAACCGAACTGTCCTGCTTGGGCTTCACGAAGCACTACCCAGCAAGGCGCTCCAAAACAGGGGAAAAAATTCTCCGGCAACGAAAATACGCGCGAATCCGTCAGAAAAATCAATCGGACGACGCAAAACCGAACTGTCCTGCTTGGGCTTCACGAAGCACTACCCAGCAAGACGCTCCAAAACAGGGGAAAAAAATTCTCCGGCAACGAAAATACGCGCGAATCCGTCAGCAAAATCAATCGGACGACGCAAAACCGAACTGTCCTGCTTGGGCTTCACGAAGCACTACCCAGCAAGGCGCTCCAAAACAGGGGAAAAAATTCTCCGGCAACGAAAATACGCGCGAATCCGTCAGCAAAATCAATCGGACGACGCAAAACCGAACTGTCCTGCTTGGGCTTCACGAAGCACTACCCAGCAAGACGCTCCAAAACAGGGGAAAAAAATTCTCCGGCAACGAAAATACGCGCGAATCCGTCAGAAAAATCAATCGGACGACGCAAAACCGAACTGTCCTGCTTGGGCTTCACGAAGCACTACCCAGCAAGACGCTCCAAAACAGGGGAAAAAAATTCTCCGGCAACGAAAATACGCGCGAATCCGTCAGAAAAATCAATCGGACGACGCAAAACCGAACTGTCCTGCTTGGGCTTCACGAAGCACTACCCAGCAAGACGCTCCAAAACAGGGGAAAAAAAATCTCCGGCAACGAAAATACGCGCGAATCCGTCAGAAAAATCAATCGGACGACGCAAAACCGAACTGTCCTGCTTGGGCTTCACGAAGCACTACCCAGCAAGACGCTCCAAAACAGGGGAAAAAAATTCTCCGGCAACGAAAATACGCGCGAATCCGTCAGAAAAATCAATCGGACGACGCAAAACCGAACTGTCCTGCTTGGGCTTCACGAAGCACTCTCATCAATAATTAAGGTAATTCGAACAAAATTTTATTGTGCGTGTCATCTCGTGAGTCGCCATAAGAAACCAAGCTGATCAATGACGTCACTATCCCAACGCCTTTCACTAACACATATCCATCGTCTCTTTTGTGTACCATCTTTCTGAGTTTCATTGAATTTGCTCGATTGGGACCAGGGCTGCCAGATGTACAGATTTCTTTGTATTACACAGATATTTTTATTCTGACACAGATTCAATTTGTATGGAACACAGATTTTCTTTCAACAATTTTTGTATGGACACAGATTTTTTTGTATGTGACACAGATTTTTAAACCTCGTGGATACAGATTTTCTATCAAATCATCTGGCAGCTCTGATTGGGACCATGTTTGACAGTTCAATTGGAACCTTTGGTTTCAGTATTCGCGCTCCTACAGTTGTGTTAGAATAATAGTAGTGAAAGCCGATTTTCATACAAAATGCTCAACTTCGGCATGCTGTAACTTTGTTTCTATATGAGCAATCGGCATGAAATTTCGGCAGTGAACTACAAATATACTCAATTTTATGAGCACAAGATTTGAAAATTTTCACACTACCGGCTTAAAAGTTAAGCACCAGGTAAAATCGCTCAAAATAATAATAGTTTTAATAATTTTGATATCTGCTGTATTTTGAGTTTTTAAATTTTTCTTTATTCATCGTTTCAACCATTTCCACCCAAATTACAAAATTGTTGCTGAACAAAAATTTACCAAAGAAAAACTACTATTATTTTGAGCGATTTCACCTAACTTAGCCGGTAGTGTGAAAATTTTCAAATCTTGTGCTAATAAAATTGAGTATATTTGTAGTTCATTGCCAAAATTTAATGTCGATTTCTCATATAGAAACAAAGTTACAACATGCCAAAGTTGAGCATTTTATATGAAAAGCGGCTTTCACTACTATTATTCTGAACACAACTGTAATTTGGCCATTCTCATAAGAAATCAATGTGATTGGCCATTTTAGGAACCAAAGTTAAATCTCTGGCCGGAACTGGTTTTGGTGGCCTATATTGACCAACGAGATTTTCAAAGCGACAAAATGGTTTTAGCTCAGATTCGATATTTTACATGCATAATATGGATTGGAAGCTTGCATTTGACATATTTGTAGTATAAATAAGGCTTTCCATATACTATTTATTGACATTCTCTCTTAGGCTGGCCAAAACTGTTGCTTTTATCCTATTGATTACGGAATTTATCGACAATTCCTTCCCTACTTCTCCTAACCATGATGAATCAGAATAAGAAGTAGAAAAATTGTTAAGATATGTGAACATATTTAATCCCAAGTTACGGTAAAGGTGAGCGTGACCGGTAATAGTGATATTCACGCTTTTGGTTTTCTGGTTCAAGATTAGATCCAAGCCTTCTCTCTGAAAGCAGAAGAAGATTATCAAAAAACAAACATGTTTATATCAAATCTGTGAAGTATACTAACTACGCTAACGTTAACGCTAAATATATTTAAAAAGAGCCACCTGGCGTGTCTGGTATTTGCCATAATTGTATGCCACGCATTACTAATGCAAGTTAAGCATCGATCAAATATCCAATCCATGCTTTGAATTGTCAAAAGAAGTGATTGATCATATATTTTTCTCTCATGAATCATGAATAATGGCCTCCTGCACCGCCGTCACCTTTAAAACTGAACATGAGTCACAGAGTTAGTCTATATTGGATGATATTGTAGATTCCCAACTGTACAGTACGGTAGCTCCTATGCTAATATTCAAATCACGTTGCTGAATTTAATTAGGAAGAAGCTTACCAGCGTTGCCATTTACGAATCAGAAGAAACCCCATTAGAATGGGGGGTTTATGTGTGATGGGCTTGTCTTATCTTTGATTCCTTGCTAATTGAAATGTCAGGAAAAATTCAAATCAGACTAATACCATTCAAATTGGTGTACAACTGATTCTGCAAACATCAAGCCCTTCCCATTCAGATGGATACATTTTTCACCGAACAAAAATATGCACAAACATCGCCTGCCACTCCATCCTAAGTAATCCGTCTCGAGTAGGTACCAGATGATTCCAGATGTACTCATGTTTCTGGTTCGATCCTCTTCGAAATGTTGAAATGTTCGATGCCCGTTCTTATCGATGATTTCTTATCGGGGGCTCAACTGCAGACTGACCAACCAACCGACCGTTGACAAATTGCGTTACGCTGCATTTTCACTACACACCTCGTCGAATCATCTGGGAATTGAACTCGTTCGTTAGGGTGTGGCTTATTTTTCAGATCTCAAAGCTCAAAGTTTATGTGCTTTTCTGATTTCAAATCACTTAAAATAACTCAAAGCCTGTGCCAAGAATATTCAGATTTAGAGGGGGCGTTAGCAACTTGAACGTGAAATTTTAAATTATAAAATATGACCTTAAGCAGTGTTGATAAACTCATCTGCTTCGAAAAACTCACGAATGAATTTTTTGATGCAAAATTAATTGTCCACTCTCATGCCATCAAAAATCAATCGATGATAAAACCCATCGGAAATTTATCAAAACCCAATGATTCTATTTATATTAAAAAAAAAGAAAACCTAAAGCCCTAAATCCAGTTTTGTTCTAAACGCTTAAGTTTATGCCAGAAACACATGTTCACTCAGTTTTTAAATGTTTTCCATTGATTTAAGTCCAAAAACATGATTTTCGGCTTTTGAGTGTTTTGAAAACATTCGAAAAATAAGCCGCACCCTAATGTTCATCCATCGCTTGGTCAGTCGCCGAGTGGTGATACAAGCGACGTTCGGACAGAAGATAATTCAATCACACCTGTCTGAATTGAATCCCGATTGGGACGAAGAAGACAATTCTTCTTTTGGGAGACAAACCTTACATTCGGTCATCAGTAGCAAAATTTGCTTCGAGCCAAACGCTTCGCTGTGAGTAATTCGTTCGAAGCTATTTGGAAGTTTATTAGGGTTATAATAAAAAAAAAAACATCATACTCAAAGGTTACACTCCTAAGCTACCTTGTTAGAAACGAAACGAAAACGAAGAAAACGCGTCTACCTACCGCAGCCATATGACGTGATTGGTATTTAGTTAATCCTTATGAAACAAGTAGGTCCTAAACTTGGTGGGATTTAAATTCGACCTCGATAACGGGAACAAAAAATAACGAAAATGGAAGTGATTCTGAGACGGAGCGTTTCCTGAAGAGCACCTGGTGACGGAAGAGTAAGAAGATATACGTACATTGGGCATTGTGTTTCGCTTGATTGGGTTAGCCGTTATCAGCGTGCTACTTGTTCATTTGCTTGCTAGATGAATAGTAATAAAGAAATCCGTCCCACGTCTCGCAGGGCTAAGTGACGGGAAGTGCTTGTATGAGTCAGTGAAAACAAAGTTCGAAGTGAGGAGAAGAAGAAGGAAATTACGACGAAGATCATCTTAATGGTTGTTTATGTCGCCGAGAAGAGGGCAAGTGGAGTGGCTATCGAGTGTTGTGAGTTTAAAGTAAGGTCAAAGTGAAGATTAACGTAAGAAGATCATGGATATGGATCAGCTGGAAGCACATGTTGAGGATGTTGTGCAGGGGAAACCAGAGAAGCAGAAGAAACTGAAGTCGCACTTATCCAAATTTAAAGAATACTATTGGTGAGAAAAAGTTTTACAAATATTATCTACGTGAATTTGTGAATGGAACCAACTCTCCCTTACTCGATATCGAGTTAGGAAACCATAGTAAAAGTTGATTTTTATGATTACCTTGAAGGCCCCTTGAAAGGCATTTGCACTGGTTCAATACCTTCCTAACTCGATGGTGTCCCTTCAATATCGAGTTCTGGAGAGTTGACTGTATTTCGTGATGCAAGGTCATTTATTATCAAAATAGTTAATTTATTGCCACTAATATCTGAGACGATCAAAGTGTTTGCTACTGAACGTTTCTCGATTACGTTTCGGACATATGAGGTGCACAGTGTTAGTGATTAACCCATTTAGCAGTGAGACAGAAAACGTATTTTTCATAACATTCAGATAGAGATATGTTTTTTTTCTACAAAGTTTAAACCGTGTCTTTACTGATTTTGAATATCATACTTTTTGAGATTTTGCATACCATTTTGTTCATATCGACATTTATATAGGTATACGGATTGCAGGTCCTGGCTACGTAAAATTAATATGCAATTTTATCAATTTATGACGCAAATGGCTTCTACATCCAAATCGCTAGTTTTCTTCTATATTTCGTGATCCTGATTAGGCAGAAGTTATCTATGGCATAGTCCTGGGTAAAGTTATTCGACATTGCGATCTACAGTTATTAGGTAGCGATCAAACAGATTCAACATTCGTTTACTAGGTGGAACACGGGTAAAAATTGAAACCTATAATCATGTGTCTTGAAATTCATTAATTGGTCTTCAAGGTCTTGGCATCATGGTCGAAAGTCATAGTTTTGGGGGAAGCATCTTGGCGCAGCTGGTGGCACTTTCGCTTTACAGGCGGATGGTCATTGGCTTGATGCTCAACCAGGGTGGCGCTTAAAACACAGGACTTCAGTATTTCAAGACCTTGATTAACTAGTAATCAAAGAGGTATTTTTGGAAAATCTGTTATGAAAAATTTTGTAAAAGTGGACTTGTGGTATGTGAAGGTCGTTCACAAGAAGATCGATTAACAAGAAGCATACACTGGAATACATCAACTGATGAATAGCATCAATAAAATTTCATTAAATTTTGTATCTTCAGATCATGATGAGATGCAAGGTTTTTTTTCGGCCAAGCTATCCAGAATCAAGAATAACTAGCTGGAGATAACATTTATTCAAGTAAGCTGATACATTTTGATTCAGTTTGTGCATGACATGATAGAAATTGGCCTTTTTCTGGAAACGCCATTCTTTAAGAAGAACAGTATCCGTTTTATCACAGGAGCACCATCGGACATTGTCTAATACCCAACTTTCTTAATAACTTTTTCGAATGTTAACCAAAATCTCGTTATATGGTATATCAAAAATTTCTCATAACTAATGCCGCATATCGTAAGTATTTTCAATCATCTTTAAGAGCGAGGCACTAATATTTTTTTAAATTTTCTATGAGTTCCAAACAAGAATATCGGAGATGATTTTTCGACTTAATCAGGATTTGGAGATAAAAAAAGGTTCAAAATTTGTAATGATCAGTAATATCATAGAGGACGAATTTAGAGTCTTTGAGTGGTCAAATGAAAGCTCTTTGAACTGATTTTGAATTACGAATGTCACTTTCACATCACTTCTATCATAACACAGCGTAACAAAAATGACATTTTTGTGTGTCTCAAAAATCAAATTATGTGTCTCTAGTAGATTTGGGATTGCTGTATCTGATGCCGTTCTTAGAAATGTACCAGCACGTCACAATTTTTAGCTACAGGTCACCAAAGTTGTATGGATCATTGGTTTCATTGATATTCACATAAAATTTGAACAATGATTTAAAATATTGTGATCTAATCTACCAAGCATGCAAAATAGGACTATGACTTTCATTTTAGATATAATTTGATTGAAATTGCACGATTTAATTGAGGTTAAATCGATTTTTTCAACATGCTTGCAGTCTCCATACGAAATTCTTCGTTTCTCTTATATGGCAAAATACAATACTTTTGTAAACCAATAAAAAATAACTATTATGTAGTATGAACTTTGTTGATAAGTATTGTTATTGTTAGTATTGTTGAAGTTTCAGTTCTGAGGCAAATTAAGTAAATAAATTGTCATACAAGCTGGAAGTTGGCTGAAAAAGTTAAATTTAGCATTTTCAACAGCCAATATCTCAAAAACTGGACGTGCTATGATATTTCTGTAAATGGCAATGGATTCAGCAACCCTTAATTAAGTAAATAGCGGCATTTTGGTGCTTGAGACAAAATCGTGTTCCGCAGTGTAATTTGTGATCAAATCCATTAGTATCCAAGTGTGTATCTCGTTGTATCTGAGAACATTAGTAAATCAACATCCAAACCATCACTGCTGGGATTCAGAGCAATCTTCGTTAAACATAATTTTCATTTACTCACAACAGATCCGCATTTACAGGGGATCGAAGGGGCCATGTCCCCCGGGCCCCTACATTTCAATTGCCCCCACAAATTTTGACAAACATATTTACAGTTAAACTTTTTCGAACAATTAGAATCAATTCAATAGTATCTACATGCTTATAAGAATTGCATTGTATGTTTTGAAAGATTCATTTCTTTCGAAATTTGTGCAAATCAATTCTATTAAAATTGCTTCAACAAAATATTATACCATTTAGAATGGGATTTTTTTTTACTTCGCGAGAAATAAGAAGATTGGTAAAGATTCAAAAAACATTTGGATAAACAAGTAGAGTGCCATCCAATCGCTTAAACTCCTAACGATTTTCTAAAGTGACTTTAGTTATCTCAACGAGTTTTAAGACTAGGTTCGAATACAAATTAAATATCTGCACATCAAGTAATTGGACTAAATTATTTAAGATTTTTTTCGAAAATAACTCTATCGACACATTGCAGAGCTGCCCAGTAAACACATGGTCGTATATCATAGGATATAAGAGTACAAATGTGGAGGCGACATACGGACATTTTGCATGAAGCCTTATGGCGCATGTACGTATATCGCCTCCACTTTTGTACTCTTATGCGCTATCGTATACCAGTTTGTGTTCACTGGGTGGTAGTATTTAAGTGCCTTAAATATAGGAACTTTAGAGACCTCTTCAGAGCTTGAAAAAAGAGACCAGACAGGAACCAAAAAAAAAAAACGAAAACAGTGAGCAAATGAACAAAATGTCACTTAAAAGGAACCAGCAGATCAGAACTTGATTATTTATTAAAAAATCAGCACAGACACTTTTATTTTTGAGTTATTTCTTGTGACATTACGATAGTATTACTGCATGTGTTTTCTATGATTTTCTTTAGGAATTTCGTGAGGATTTCCCAAAAATTCAGAGATCATTCCGAAGATTTATCCTGAAGTTCATTCAGGGATGATTTTCTCTGGAATTTTTCCAAGAGTTTTGTTTCAGATATTTCAATAATATAACCTGGATTTTATCAAGGATAGCCATAGAAATAACCTAAGAGATTTCATGATGAATTTGTCTCCAAAGATTCTTCAAGATATTTTGCAAGGATGTCTAAGTCTCCTAGGCATTTATTCGGTGATTCTTCCATCGATTTCCTTAGTATATTCTACAAGATTCACGTTTAGAATATATTAAAAAAAAAAACTTTGTTAGATCTCTTAGAGTAACAACAGTAGAATTCGGTTGAGGAACCAAAAAAAATATGTATTCGGAAGATTTCCTAGTACAGTGTTTGGAAAAAATCGGGATATCCCTGAGATATTACTGAGAGTATCGTTGGAGAGCTCAAGGATTTCCTGGAGAAAATCCTATAAGCAGCCTTTGGAAAATCGCTGCAAGGATTTCTTGGAGAATTTGTTGTAGAATCTCTGCAACAACTTCTAGAGATATCCCTGTATCAGTCCCTGAAAATATTTCAGATGAAATCTCTGGACAAATTACTAGAAGATTTCTTGAAGTTTTTCCTTGAGACATATGAGCGTTAAAGTCTTTGAATTTTTCTCAGGAGCCTGTAGAATTTTGCTTCAGAAGACATTGTAATCAGAATAAGGAAAAAAAATATTTTTATTAAAATAGAAACCTTGCATTAAAAGTGGAGATTTTTTAAAGGCTTGCATTAGCCCCTCTACAAGCAGCTTCATTTTTTTATCAATTTCTCAAAAAAACTCCTCCATATTCAGAACTGCTTCGATATTGATCAGCTTAGCTTAGACTGACTACACATATCAATGGTTGCTATTCCGTGATTGACCGAAGTCAGTGAAAATGCACAAAGAATCAACTAGAAGTTCGGCTGGGATTGGCCATAATCTTCTTCAGTGTGCATAATTCAGTGCCTCTATTTATACATGGTCAATAATGGCGCCGGCCACGTCCTTGCAGTCAGGTGGGATTGGGGGAAGGAATGTTAGTGTGTAACCTTTGCTATTTGGAGACCGTGTTTGCCTCTGCATCTCCACAAAGGTTACTGGGAGGGATGTTTGTTGGATCGTTGGGTCACAGGATTCATTTTGATAAGCGATTAGACCGTAATAAATAATTATTTGTGAGATATAAATATGCTTATATGTAAATATAATATTTTCATTTGATATGAACAATATCTATGTAGAGAAAAATTATACCGACACTTGAGGTGGCGAACCTTTCAAAGTTTGTTGAATAAAGTGAACCTTTCGGAAGTCTACACTTGAAGTGTCGAACCATTCAAAGTTTTTTTTAATTATAAAATAAAGGTAAAAAGAAGGTGTTTTAAATAAAAAAAATTAGACATAAATAATTTATGAATCAGAGTTTAAGTCGACACTCACAGTGACGAACCTTTCATAGATTGTTGAAAAATCAAATTTACGTCTCACCGTTGTAACGATTAAAGGTGCAGTCATAAATATTTTATAGATTAGAAACAGTAGCATGAAACGAGCTCACCAATTGATCCGTCATCCTTGAGCAGCAACACTCCTCTTTCAGCTTCACTCGTTTAAAACTACAAATGAACTTTAACACTTCACTTTTTGCAAAAAAAAAAATAAAATACTAAAATCACTAAGGTGAGCAAATACCTTTAAACTAGCACTCGACACTGAAGAAGTCTGTAAGTCGCAGACGAAATAGGCCTATCTGTCAAGATAAGCAACACATATTAGAGTTTAAAGGTATTTGCTCATCTTAGTGATTTTAGTATTTTTTTTTTTTTTTTTGCAAAAAGTGAAGTGTTAAAGTTCATTTGTAGTTTTAAACATACTCTAATAATCCCTCCCAAAGTTTAATATAAAAAAGTGTAGTTCACTCGTTTGCTCGGCTATATAAAAGCACTCAGAGAAAATAGGCGCGCGACCCGTGAGGGAAAACAACTGACGACTGCTCGGGCTTTCATGACGCACTGTCCAGGAGCGAGCGTCAAGGTCGAAGGATCAAACACAACTAACGGATCACGCCACTTTTTCACTCTCACTCGACCGACGCGCGACATGTTTGATCCTGCCCTCATCATCGGCCCCGCAGGAGCAAGCGTCAAGGTCGGAAGATCAAACACAACTCGCAATGGTCACCTGGTTTTGAAAATATATCGATGTTTGTTGGGGGACCGACTTTCCCTGTTTACAATTTGTTTGACCACCATTCTGTTTTTAGTCAATTTATCAACAAAATGAAGTATGAGATACACAATGTTATGCGATAAGGAGCTTCCATGAAAAAATCATACAAATCGGTTGAGTTGTCTCCAGGAAATCTTAATATTATAATATGTTGTTTTTTGAAGTTTTCAAGATCCTCCTACGGCCACAGTACTACCACAAACATAATTGCCTATATCTCAAAAACATTTGTACCAAATCGCTTAATTTTTTCATAGCAGACTCTTATCAAAGTATTGTTTTGAAAAGTGAATAATGGAGCACGAGAAAAAAATCTGTAGTCTATTATTAATTAATCCTTCAAGGAATTCCGGAATATCTCCGAATACAGACAGCCAATGATAAAAATCGACACATATTCTAAAAGTAGAAGAGTTTTTTGAGAACTCGATAAAAATTGGTGCGAAAATATTGCAAAACAGAAAAGTTGTTGTTAAAAATGATGCTGCTATGCTACATAGAGACCAAATTTCTTGAAAAAAACTGCTTTCAGCCGTACTCCAATATCTTCAACACAAAACTATTATGTAAATCTGTATGATCAACATCTTCATCATTAAAACATGAATATAATAAGCATAATTTGAGTTAAGGTTCCGAAAAAATAAAATCATCAAAAAAAAAACTTTGTTATTGACGTTGAAGTCTCAAAGTCCATTGAATTTTACCTGTGAACATATAAAATCAACAAGAATGCATACCATATTAAAGAAAACATTAGTTACAATAATATAAATTTGCAATTGCTCCACGCACATAGGGGATTTAAAGAATTTTTGAGTGTTATGAAAAGGATGACTTCCGATAGTGTAACCCTTATCAAGAACATTTGAAATATCTAGTCTATTCTAAAGTTTCAAAATGTTTTTTTTTCTGCGAAAAGGGCTCCCAAATTAGGGCAATTCAAATTTGAAAAATGTTTTAAAATCTAATCTCCCATATGCTTCTTACCCTCCTTACCAAAAAAATAGTGTTCTGTGAAATTTCCAGCTTTCTAGGTGGTCATTTAGAGGTAGCCCAAAGACAAAGTAGGTTTATATGGAAATTACTATGGAGAAATTTTGAGAAATGTTCCAAACACGCTAGTACTGGAATGTGAGTAGAAACTTATCATCCCATATTGAAAACTCATTCTTCAAACCTTAATGAAGGATGTTGCTGAAGAAACAAATCTCTTTTGAGCTAATTTTGTCTGGGATTTTTATACATGTTTGCAGGGCTTCAATTCCATATTAAGCTAAAAAACAGCAAACAAACTCATGAATATCTCTTCTGCTATCCGTCGGATTAAATTTACTCTTTTTAGCAAATCTCTTCATTATGGTTTGAGGAAAGAGTTTTTACTATGGGACAATAAGTTTGTATCTACATTACAGTACTAGCGTGTTTTGAACATTTCCCAAAACTTCTCCATAGTAATTTCTATATAAACCTACATTGTCTTTGGGCCACCTTTAAATCACCACCTAGAAAGCTGAAAATTTCACAGAACACTATTTTTATGCTAAGGATGGTAAGGAACATATGGGAGATTGGATTCTTAAACCGTTTTAAATTTTGAATCACCCTACTCCCACATATAAATCCGGCCCTGATTCACAAGCTCAGAAACATCGAGCTACTCGCCAGGTTACCAACGACTTTTATTAGTTTAACTTCATATAACCCTAAAAAGCCTGGGACGTACCTTCAATAAAAGCCCTGTCCCAATTTTAGTAAAAAACCGCCAAAGTTAAGGCCAGAAACATGTGTTTACTGAATTTTCAAATGATTTCAATTTTTTTTTCTATTTCTTTATTAGTAAAGGATTTCCATTGATACCTACATTGATACCTTGATGGCTACAGCGTAGCGTCACACCATTGCCGGGTATATTGTAGACCTCGATCTTCGTCGATCTTGGGCTAAACTTCTCCAGTTGCCCCGAACGGAAGAATCAATGTTTTATACATGGCGAATTTTGTTTCCGTTTGCGGGAAACGTCGTTGTCACATGTTGTAAGGTAAACAAATCCTTCAACAACTTCAAACACATCCCCATCAAACACTACCTCAGAACCTACTCCACCATGTCTGACTCTATTTATACCTGCAACCATGTACTTCGTTTTGGTAGAATTAATGGTCAGGCCTATCCTCGCTGACTCCCTCTTCAGAGGCACGAAAACCTCTTCCACTGACATGCGATCGATTCCAATTAGGTCTTTATCGTCCGCAAAGCCAAGGAGCATGTACAACCTTGTGATAATAGTGCCATTTCTGATTAGTTTCGCCGGAAAACCGTGTTCAGACATTATCTGCCAAACCAGTTTTTTATCACTGAGTCTACGAGTTATACTCCCGAAATTTGTCTAGGATCATTTGCAAGCTAAACATCTGGTCCGTTGTCGAACGGCCCTCACGAAAACCAGCTTGGTATTCACCGACGAAGAACTCTTCGAGCGTTCTCAGTCTGTTAAACAGGATGCGCGACAGAATTTTGTACGCCGAATTCAGCAGGGTAATTCCTCTGTAATTGGCACACTCCAGTCTGTGCCCTTTCTTGTAGATAGGGCGGATGAGGCCATCCAACAAGCCAGTGGGTAATACTTCGTCCTCCCATACCTTCAGAAGTACTCGGTGGATCGACTGGTAAAGCTGCTCGCTTCCGTGCTTGAGAAGCTCGACCGGGATCTCGTCCTTCCCAGCAGCCTTACAGTTCTTTAGCTCGCTGATAGTCTTTTTAACCTCTCCTATGGTCGGTGGGTCCACAGCTTGATCGTCATCATCTATGTTCATTCCGTTCCTCGCTTCATTTCCATTTTCACCGTTCAACAATTGCTGAAAGTGCTCCTTCCACCTGGCAGCCACCACCGTTTTATTGATTAGCAAATTCCCTTCTCGATCATTGCACATGGCGGGCACTGGTACGGTATCGTGCCGCGCACCATTGACCGTTGCATAGAATCTTCGCATATCATTCCAGTTCATGCTTTCTGGAGCTTCAGCTACCACACTTTCTTAGTGCTGCCTTTTCTTTCTGCGGCTCTCGCTGCTTTGTACCGCTCTCTGTTCTGTAGGGTACCGGCCACAAGCATACGGCTTCTTGCGATATTGTCTGGCACTCTTCATCGAACCAGTCGTTTCGTCTTCGTCGTTGGCCAGTGCCAATCACTTCCCGCGCCGTTGTTGTCACAGCTTCGTGGATAGGGTCCCACAGGCTGTTGACGTCTCCAGCAACGTTGATTCTTCCCAATTGCAAGTCTAGTTGCTGACGGTACTGTGGAGCTACCCCATCAGTCGACAAGCGTTGTATATTGAAGCGCAGCGTTCTGTCTGTTGTGGAACTCGTGACGCTGGATCACCGCGCCCGAATTTTAGCTACAACGAGATAATAATCCGAATCGATATTAGGGTCTCGGAAGGTCCTTAAATCCATGGCATCTGAAGTGTTGGCGATGGGGTCCACCGCTCGGAATTCACGTTCTCCGGTTCTCAACCAGCGTATTTCCTGGATAGCTGCTACGTTCACGCCGATATTCCGCAGTTCACAAGCCAGGAGCCCAATGCGCGCGGGTGCATTCAAAGTTCTCACGTTCCAGCTGTAGCTGTAGCTCTGGTTCTCAATAGTTTCAAGTTCTTTCGGACATGCTACTATGGTGAGCCGTCATGCGCTAGCGGTGTTAATCCACATAGCATTTAGAAACCCATCATAACGGGATAAAACAAAAGTGCCGTAAATAGAATATATTACCAGTTTGTTTAGTTACGAAAATACCGCCCGAGTTCTCAAATTATTCAGATAGTAATGGTCACAAAAACCAATGTAAACGGTTTAATGTTATGCTTCCAAGGATATACATGATAAATAAAAATTTGCTTAGGAAAGAAAATTTGATACTTTTTTAGCATTCACACCAAATCAATAACTGCAGAGATAGAAAATTGATTCTTGAATATCTACAGAACATTACGTTCCTTATGACCACATTATGAGAGTCATATAATTTCATGAACAACAAATACATCCATTTCACAAAACAAAATAACTGTGTAGAAACATCGTAACAGAAAGTTATTACAACAATCATCAAAACATCATTATAGTGGAATCATAAAAGTGGCGTCATAAAAGATGTCGGTTTAAAGAGCTTAGCCTGTAATTCAAACTATAAACACCATAATCGTTGATGTCGTAGTAATTCTAATGAATCTGTACAGATCACAGTGAAACTGTTGATCACATATACTTAACGAACTTTATTCTTATTCTTCTTGGCATTGCGTTCTCACTAGGACAGAGCCTGCTTCTCTGCTAAGTGTTCAATTAGCACTTCTGCAGTTATTAACTGAGAGCTTTCTTTGCCAAAGTTGCCATTTCAGCATTCGTATATCGTGTGGTAGGTACGATGATACTCTGTGTCCAGGGAAGTCAGGAAAATTTCCATTACGAAGAGATCCTGAATCAACCAGGAATCGAACCCATCGAAGACACCTTCAGCATGACTTTGCTTTGTAGCCGCGGACTATAACCACTCGGCTAAAATTGGCTTCAACGAACTTTATTATTTTGCTTTATTTATTGCACAGTTTACCGTATTAATTTTACCGTATTAAATTTTAGACTTGTTGATTGTTCCGTTGTCTACAAGATTATGTTTATTTAGAATCATTTTTACTTACAAGAAGTCTTACAATCATTGAATTGCTTATGTTCTAAAAGTGTTCTAAAAGAGGCGGTACTTGGAGTTAACTTTTGGTATGTAAATATAAGCCAATCAGAATTTAACGCTATGCATTATAAGCGAAAAGAAATATAACCATTGGCCTCTTGCATCGTGAGAACGATGCACTTGGCGTAGGCAAGGAGATCGAATTACGCTATTGCATATATCGATTGTCTGGAATGATCGTTGGCGTCAGAGTGTAGTGACAATGACATGGGTCATTGCCTGAGTTGTAATTTGGAAAAGGTTGGCAATAATTTGGTTTGAATGTTAGCATGATATGAATGCTTGGGAATTGTGAAGTAAGGTTTTTATGATCGTGGGAAGGTTCAGCATTTCAGTTGATGTGAAATTTAGTTTTACTGTTTTATGCTTTTCACACTCTTAAGGATTTGTGAGAGCTAGGAAACGTTCTGTAATTTGATATTCTTTATGAACATCGGAACATGAACATGTTCTAATGCTTGAGATGAATTATTTATGTTTTTTGAATATTAACTTTGTAATGCAAGTCTATCATGCTACACCTCCACCCTTCGGGAGAGTAATGTATCGAAGAAAAATTACTCGTGTATAGCTATGCTCCAAATACCGTTTACATAAAAAAATATACTTATTTGATCCTATCGAATTTCAAGCTTCTTAGTGTTATACTAAGAAATTTTACCTACCCCATTTGATTGTCATTTTTTTTTTGTGTTTTATTCCCTTTTTTATGGGTGTTAGGCTCGGTGGATCTCTTTTGTATTAAAATTTATTGTTAGTTATCGATACAATAATTAAATCAAAACTTTGTGTTTTTTTTTTTTTTTTATTTTTATGCTTTAATAAGTCGATTTTTGTGAACTGTAATATTCTCATTATTTTGTGTCAAATAGTGATTAATTTTACAATTTGGGTCATTGATTTCGACTATTTTATAAGGTCCTGAATAAAATGAATCAAGTTTTTTCTGTTTTCTACGGTTAAATATACTAAATCTCCAATATTTAGATTTATTGGGTTGATATTTTGATTTGCTTGATTTGTTCGTATTAATTTTTGATCAATTAATTTTCTTTTAGCGATTTCATTTGATTTCTGAATTTTAAATTTAAGTTCATGATAATAGTCCTCGTAATTATAAAGTGGTTCTATGCCTTTTTCGTATATTTCGTTGGGTAGTTGAGCTTTTCTGCCAAAAACTAATTCAAATGGTGTAAATTGATGATCTGAATGTGGAGTGGTGTTATAGGAAAAACTGTAAAATTTTAACCAATCATCCCAATCTGTATGGTGTTCATTTGTAAAAGATCTCAGATATTCATTCAAACATCTGTGATTTCTCTCTAATGAACCAATAGTTTGGGGATGATAAGCCGTTGAAAAGTTTTGTTTAATTTCCAAAATTTTGCAAATTTGTTCTAAGGTTTGATTTTTAAATTCGGTTCCTTGATCTGACCTCAATTCAAGGAAATTTCCGTACACTAATATGAAATGATCGACTAATGCCTTGGCAATGACATTAGCTTCTTTGCTTGCCGTTGGTATTAAAACAACATACTTCGTTAAATCACATTGGATTGTAACTATGTATCTATTTTTGTTATTACTTAATGGAAGTGGTCCAACTGTATCAATTGAAATCACTTCAAATGGTGTGGAAGGTGTTGTGGTAACTATCATATTTTCTTTAGTATGTTTAGTAATTTTATTTTTTTTACATAATTCACAGGATTTTACGAACTGTGATATGCAACCTTTCATATCCTTCCATTTATATTTTTCTCTTATTTTGAGATAAAGTCTATGTTGTCCAATATGACCTCCTAATGGGGTCTCATGGTTAATTCTAATTATTTCATGTATTTCATTTTTATCCGTTATGAATTTTGGCGGATTGTAAATTATTATTTGCACGTGTCTAACTTTTTCATTTGTTATTTTTTTGAAAATATTTATAGGCCATAACTTGAAAAGTTCATTATCCGAAGATAAAGCAATCTTTTTAATTTTCATCGTAAGTAATAATTTCTCTAATTTCAGAAGAGCAAACTCAAGTGTTTGACTTCCGTTTGTTATAAACTGTTGTTGCACTGATGCAACATGTTTTTTACTGTTCTTTGAAAAAATTATCATTTCAAGAACATTGTTATCATAACTAATTCTTAACTTATGCAATTTGTTGGTAATGCTTGGATTTTCAGTTACGTAAGTAGAGAGGTGATCAGGCTCTTTACTAACAGTAACCTTTGGTGTTTCTGCGGGTGTTGTAGTTTGATTTTGTTCTCGGGTCATTGCTCTTGTATTAACCTTCAAAATATTTATTTTTTTCAATTCTTCAGACGTTGTGACAATACGTGACAGTGCGTCTGCGATTACATTCGCTTTGCCTTGTATGTATTCTACGACAAAATCAAATTCTTCTAAGTCTAAACGCATATTTGTGAGTTTCGAGTTTGGATTTTTCATTCCAAACAGGAATACTAACGGTCTATGGTCTGTTCTTACAACGAACTTTTTTCCATACAAATAAGGTTTAAAGTAGTTAATAGCCCAATGTATCGCTGTTAACTCTTTCAGAATTACTGGTTTATTTTTTTCTCCTTTCGTAAAGGTTTTACTTGCGAAAGCTATCGGTAGCTCGCTATTTTCAAATTGTTGAGACAGTACTGCTCCACAAGCAATGTCTGAAGCATCTGTCGTCAAGATAAATTGTTTATTAAAATCAGGATATTGAAGAATCATTGGTGACATTAAATAATTGCGTAATGATTCGAATGAATATTGACATCCATCCGTCCACATAAATTTTGAATTTTTCTTAAGTAAATTATTCAAAGGACTAGCAATTTTTGCAAAGTTTGGAACAAATTTCCTGTAGTAATTGCAGAAAGCTACAAATCGTCTAACATCATCCGCATTGGATGGAACTGGATAATTTTTAATTGTATCAAATTTAGAAGGATCAGGTAATATTCCTTTATCAGTTATTTTGTGACCTAGATAAGTCACTTCTGATTGAAAAAATTTACATTTACTTAGATTGAGTTTTAAATTATAGTGTCTCAATCTGTCAAAAACTTGTGTAAGATTCATTAGATGGTGGTTTACTGAACAACCAATCACAATGATGTCATCAATATAAATAAAAGCTAATTCGGGTGTCAATCCAGCCATGGCGATTGTCATCATACGCTGGAAACTATTTGGACTTATATTTAATCCAAATGGTAAACGCGTAAAATGATAATGTCCAGACTGTGTTGAAAACGCTGTGAATTTTCTTGAGTTCTCATCTAGTGGGATTTGATGAAAACCAGACATCAAGTCCAACGTGGAAAAATATTTAGCTCTTCCCAATTGATCCAAAATAGTATCAATCCTGGGGAGAGGAAATTTATCAGCAAGGATTTTTTTGTTAAGCTGTCGAAAATCGACAACTAAACGCCATTTCTTGTCATTAGTATCCGATTTTTTCGGTACCAACAAAATTGGAGAATTGTATGGGGATACTGAGTGTTCGATAATGTTTTCACCCAGCATCTTATCCACTTGTCTCTGAATTTCATTGGTTTGGGCATGTAAGTTTTTGTAATTCGGAATATATATCGGACAGTTGTCCTGCAGAGGAATTTCCTGAGTATAAAAATTGTTAAAGGTTAAAACATCATCAGGTAAACTAAAAATGTCGTGATATTCTGCAATGAGGTTCTGTAAACCTTTTACTGCATCTAAAGGTATTCCAATAGTTTTAATTTGATTCAGAATGTCTTGCTGACGATTCTTCTTATTTTTAATACTACTATTAATTTTCATTATATGGTAATTATAGAGTGGTTCCATTATAGGTTGGAATCGTGAATACAATATATGTACAGGATTTTCTGTAGTGTTGATAAATTTAACATAAGGGTTATTAGATGATATGATAGTATTTCCACAGAAAACGCCTGGCAATATTTCCTGTGAATGCACAACCATATCGTATGTATATGGAATATTTATAATTCGCCTAATGACTTCACTTCTTTTCGGTAAAATAAAGCCATTGTTTAAGTTGTCTTGAATTGGTATAGTTATTTCTTCATTATTTACATTAAACTTAAGTAACCAAGACTCATAATCAATTATGCATCTATGGGAACTTAAGAAATCGCGGCCTAAAATGCCGTCTGTCATAATAGGGAATTCATCATTTACAAGGTGGAATTTATGCTTGATGCACAGTCCTCCTTCAAAATATAGGTCAGTTTCTGCTGACGCGATGGTTTCAACCGTGTCATCAGTGATACCTGTTAACTTGATCTTCTCCGTTATATTTATTAGATAGCTGGGGTGTATTTTGCTACGTTTGAAAATAGATATGTCTGCTCCACAATCTATTATGAATGTGTTTGTAGTGTTTGTCATCTGAACATTGACCGATATGAAATTGGACGCGTTCAGATTCATCGTGAGTACGGGAACAGACCTGTTGTTCCTAAAAAATGATTTGGAACTTGTTGAGGTTGTTGGTGTTGCCTTTGCGGTGGCATCATGTTACTTGGCACCATACTTACCGGTTGAGGCAATGCACCGTTTGGCGCAAATTGACTGGAAAGCATTGAACCATCTACCTCATTCATATGATATAATCGTCTATTACCGGAATGGTTCCAGTTTTGTTGTCTTGGATGTTGATGATTGGTATTTTGGTAATTGTATCTTAAAAATCTGTTTGATGATTGTTGAGGAAAATTTGGTGTGGTTTGACGCGTATTATTACGTGTGAAACCTCTAAAATTACCTCTAGAGTTGTTGCCATTGTTGCGATTTTGATAATTTGATTGATAACTTGGCTTATTTTGAGGAAATTTCTTTCTCATCTGTAACATTGACACAGATGGTTCGTTGTTAAAATTCTCGTTTTCCACAACGATATTCAATGCCTCAGAAAGCGAATCAAATTTTCCAACTTTCAAAAGCATTTTTGTTTCCTGCTTCTGTGATGCGATAATCAAGGATTGAATGGCAGCCTTGTTTGCTAATTTTTTGCTACTTCATTAGGTACTTCTTCTCTAATGTAAGCTTGTTTCAATTTATCTGCTAGTATGTCTACTTCCTTGGTAAACCCAGAAGTTTCTTGGCCTTTTTTTGGTTTAATATTTTTCAAGTTAGCGAGAGCTAATTCTGAACTGCTTTTGTCAGTGCAGTCAGCAGAAATTTTATCCACAATTTCTTGGTAATTAGCCGGAACGCCAGTAAACAAATCTCTGGCCTTACCAGTCAACCTAGTCAAAATGAGCTGAATGGCAGGGGCTTGCTGATCTGCTGGCACTATAGTTTGCACCAATCTGATAGCATCAATAAATGATTTTACACCTCCTGGATTTCCATCGTAAGAGGGAATCAGTGATGCTAATTCAGATGCTGTTTTTATGTTCAATGCCATTTTAACTTTTTTTGAAATCTTGATCAGTCTAATATTGAATATTATTGCGTAACTAAGTGATTTTAATGATATTGGTTTTGAATATTTCTTAAGTTTTGTTTCTAGTATATAAATTATTTCATCATAATCAAGACGTGCTGCTTTTATAAAGAAATCAACATGTCTATTATCTAAAACATCTTCATATTTCAAAAGAGTTTGTACGACTTTATTGTATATGGTTTTAGTTAAAAGAATTTTATCCTTTAGAGTACTTTTAAGGTATCTTCTAAAAGGAGATTTTTTTAAGTTTTAAGTTTAAGTTTAAGTATGTAGTTTTCCAATTAAATTTTGTATTTCTAATTCAATTCCACTCATTGAAAACTTTTAAAGTTGATCATAAGGTTAATTGCATAATAAAAAAAAATAAAATTTTTCTTTTATAGTTTTTCGCTCAGGGGCAACCATGTGATTGGATCGTCTCCTGGCAAATTTTCAATTCTTGCTATCAATTCTTCCCACGTACGGGGGGTTGTGTTTCTTTCAAAAGGTGCAAATGGTTCTGGACCATTACCCTTTTCAACTTCATTTAAAAATTTGAGAAAATCTTCCCATTCAATGTCATCCATTTTAAATTTTTAATTATAATTCATATAGTTAAGAAAAATATCAATACCAAATGAAATTTACTAATAAAGGCATAAACTTTCATTTATGTTCACCATATAAATCATAACATATTATTTCTTAATGGGGAATATTCATTCTTCTGTTATTTTCCAATATAATTATAAAAGTAGATTTACAATGCACAATTCACATATGAAAATTATTAATTAATGTTAGTAATCAATTACGGATTTGATACGCTCACCAATAGTTGTCTTCCTACGGGTAATTCTGCTCATCGCCATGTTCCTGGCTCTGGCACGATCGTTGCACCTCGGTCACTGCTGCTGCTTGTTGATGTTGTTCTAACTGTACGTTCTCATCTTCGTAGGGGCAGCTCCATGTTGCCGGTTTGCCCTTTGTTGGGGCGGCTCCAAGTTGCCGGTTCGCCCGTGGATAATTAATTTTCGTTTTCAATTCACTGCACCGCGGGATTTTCTTGTGTCACGCGATTCTGATTTTCCGCACAATTTGAAGATTATTTTGTTCACTTACAAGAATTACACTTATTTGAAGATTATTTTGTACACTTACTCGTTACAATTGTTCAGTTTATTTTTATCGAATGATTTAAAATGTTTATTTTTATTCACTGCACTTGATTTCTTATTCAAACTTTTTCCAGTACAGCAATACTCTTAGCTGCTTTGAGTGCATTTTTTCGAGTGTTCTTCTTTATTATGTTGTAAACCATTATCACTGTTTGGATACCAACCATCACCAAAATTAGCCACAACTTTAATGCATTTTCCTCATGGAACTGTTGATGGTTTTCTAGGAGATTAGTTATTTGAACATTTGCGTCGCCTTCGTTGGACGACTTTGATGCGCCTTTTCCCATAATTGAATCTCACTTATCACTTGAATCTCACTAGCACTGTTTGAAAAACTTCCGATTTTTGTTTTGTTTTTTCACTTGTTTGCTTCATGCAAAATCAATCACTAGATCATCTAGTTGGTGATCAATAATAATCCACTTCGGACTCCGAAAGATTCGAAAGTCACCGGTCGCCATTTACCGTATTAATTTTACCGTATTAAATTTTAGACTTGTTGATTGTTCCGTTGTCTACAAGATTATGTTTATTTAGAATCATTTTTACTTACAAGAAGTCTTACAATCATTGAATTGCTTATGTTCTAAAAGTGTTCTAAAAGAGGCGGTACTTGGAGTTAACTTTTGGTATGTAAATATAAGCCAATCAGAATTTAACGCTATGCATTATAAGCGAAAAGAAATATAACCATTGGCCTCTTGCATCGTGAGAACGATGCACTTGGCGTAGGCAAGGAGATCGAATTACGCTATTGCATATATCGATTGTCTGGAATGATCGTTGGCGTCAGAGTGTAGTGACAATGACATGGGTCATTGCCTGAGTTGTAATTTGGAAAAGGTTGGCAATAATTTGGTTTGAATGTTAGCATGATATGAATGCTTGGGAATTGTGAAGTAAGGTTTTTATGATCGTGGGAAGGTTCAGCATTTCAGTTGATGTGAAATTTAGTTTTACTGTTTTATGCTTTTCACACTCTTAAGGATTTGTGAGAGCTAGGAAACGTTCTGTAATTTGATATTCTTTATGAACATCGGAACATGAACATGTTCTAATGCTTGAGATGAATTATTTATGTTTTTTGAATATTAACTTTGTAATGCAAGTCTATCATGCTACAACAGTAAATGAGTTACAGACGTTTGTGTTCCGTTTGCTTGAGTATGAGTTTACTTATTTTACGTTTTATTTTAAATGCCATCGAATATCACAAACCTTCCGTTCTCCTTACTCATGTTTTGTTTTTATTTTCTATTTATTTTCATTTCCCGTCACGTTTATTTTGGATCATCTTCTGTTTTCGTTGCCGAACTGCGTGCCTGCCTGCCTGCTTACCTTGA
Source organism: Aedes aegypti (assembly GCF_002204515.2). Lineage (NCBI taxonomy): Eukaryota > Metazoa > Arthropoda > Insecta > Diptera > Culicidae > Aedes > Aedes aegypti. Next base: position 125,130,303 of record NC_035109.1, on the reverse strand, counting down.
ACCGCCAATCACACGTGCGAACCAATCACCTTCCCACGTACCTGCCTGTAATACCCGCCACCTGCATGGACGTTTTTTGCTCACTCGCACCCGAATCATAATCTCATCGTACGCTCGCAACTTTTGTGTGCGTGTGTGGATTACAACGCCCAGGACCCGCCGAGCTAGTCAAGATGTGATACTGTCCAAAAGTTCGGACAGCCTCAGTCCACCCTATCGAAGGTTAGTTTATTTCCGATATTTCTGTTTACAGCTCCTAACACCCTAGGCTTAAGTCGGACTTCTTACGGGAACGACATCTGGGTATGTTGTTTACGTGCCTATGGCCACGTACCTTACTGACCCATAAAAAATGACAATAAATGTCTCGAACCGAAACAGTTTGAGGGTAGGTGTACTGGTGTTCGTCATCCTAACGAACAATATATTTTTTTAAATCATTCAATAGACTTCTGAATACTGTCAATAATGCAAGCTTTCAATCCATGTTTTGTAGGAAAAAAAAAAATAAGAACTAGTCGCAAACTTGGTTTTTGTATTAAAAATTGAGGTGGTGAATACTGGATCACCTGCATCAGTATTCGCCACGTATTAAATTTAGTTCCTCAATTTACTACCTATATTGATTTCTTATGGAGATGGCGAATTCAGGAACATCATTGCGAAAAAATAAGCAAAGGAGCAGACATCATAAACAAATTTATATGATTCTATTATTTTCCAGCATACCTTCAAAGTTTCTGAGAGTATTGCCACATTCTGTAAAAGGGATGGAAAATACTGATACTATGCTGAACACCGGTACATCTACCCTTTGACTCCCTGTTCCATACACATAAACAGCTCCAAGATTCGACTCACATTAATCGCTTAACGCTCAAGACCAACGGCGGTGACAATCAATCATCTTCTTGGGGAATCGTATAGTGAATCAGTGTCCCATTGGGTTGCTATTCGTCTAAGGGTATGCGATATGTATTTTTTAGGTTAACTTGACTGAACCAAAGAAGATTTTGAAATGTTTCGCAAAACTCGATACGATATCCAAAATATGCGTGGAAGGTTTGAAAAAACACATTTTTGTTTCTTTCACTATATAAGGGGCCATCCATTAATTACGTAAACAGGGTGTCCATTGGGGTGGCTCATAATTTAAATAAGTTTGAAAATCCAATCTCCCTACCATCCTTCCCACATAAATAGAGTTCTGTGAAATTTTTAATTTCAAGCAATATCATAAGAAGAATCGAGCCAATAATTGACCAGTTTCTTGAAAATTCTATTTGAGAGATCCCGAAAAAGATTATTAGTAATTTGCTAATGAGGTTTTTAGTGGGTTCCAGAAAAGTTCTGAGACTGATTTAGCTTGAAACCCTTTGTAGATACGTAGAGGTTGCTGAAAAGCTGAGCCGAAAAAAATGGCAATCATTGGGAGATTTACTGAAATTCTGGATCGATTTATTAAAAATTATGTTTGGCGATTTCTGTGGTTATTGATTATACTGATAATTAATTCCTCTACCGGCAGCTTCATTTTTTACCGCAAGAAAGAAATTCAAATCACGATAACTTTTTTGTTTCTTGGTATTTTTGCACAATTTTTACACAAGTTCTCAAAAAACTCTTCTAGTTTAAGAATCCGTGTCGATATTGATGATTGGTGATCTGGTTTTAAATATATTTCAATGTTCCTTGGGGGACCGACATTTTCCATAAAAAAATGCCATCTAATGATGAGCTATTCTGAAAAAAGCATACAAATTGGTTAAGTATTCTTAGAGATATCTGAAAATTACGATATGAGGTTTTTTGAAGTTTTCAAGATTTTTATTTGGCCAGCGTGGTACCAACAACATAATCGAAAAGTGAATATCCGAACACGATTAAAATTCTGTAGCCTGAGATATTTACATAGGTTATGGTTAGCGTCGGTCCCCAAGGAACTTTGGAATATCTATGGATCCAGATGACCAATGATCAATGTTGACACAGATTACAAAACTAGAAGAGTTTTTTGAGAACTTGTGAAAAAATGGTGCAAAAATACCGAGAAACAAAAAGGTTATCGCGATTTGATTTTTTTTTCTTGCGGTAAAAAATGAAGCTGCCGGTAGAGGGGTTAATGAAGCCTTGTCTGGATTACTTATTTTTTCATATCCAAGATCTATGACAAAGTTTTTATGAGGCTTCTGACAAGATTTTGTATGGATTTCTACAAATGTACAACGAATTATTCCATTTTTTCCAACAAATTTCTTGTTAGATTTTTTATTAATTCATGACAAGATGGATTCTTGAGGGCCCAGATAGCCGTAGCGGTAAACGCTCAGCTATTCAGCATGACCATGCTGAGGGTCGTGGGTTCGAATCCCACTGGTCGAGGATCTTTTCGTAAAGGAAATTTTTCGATTCCCAGGGCATAGAAGTATTTTCGTACCTGCCACACGATATACACATGCAAAAATGGGCAATCGGCATAGAAAGTTCTCAGTTAATAACTGTGGAAGTGCTCATAAGAACACTAATCTGAGAAGCAGGCTTTGTCCCAGTTGGGACGTAACGCCAGAAAGAAGAAGAATGGATTCTAAATACTTAGTTTCTTTTGGACAGATTTTTGTTCAGAACACAAAGCTGAAACTAATTTATATCATTCAAAAATTTATATAAAATCATATACATTTTAAGGCGGTGGAACGTTTTTTTATTTATTTCAACAAAAAAATTATATAGTTTATGAACAGAGTCGTTTATTTATACAAATTACATCACACCAGCACTGCATGATGAATGAAATCGTTCTATTGATGAGTTACCTCGCATAAACAGCTATTTTTTGTGTTCATATGTACATTTCGTTTCGTTCCGTATAATCGTACAAAGTAAGTCGGATCAATGCGTAGTAGCTATCAAATTTATCATGTCACCATAAGATAAGTCCCATGAGAGTACATATTAGTTAGCAATATAATCTGCACACTCGTACTGCATGTTTGTTTATATCATATAAAATGTACACGTATTATCGCTTCCACTTTCGTACGCATAAAGCCTTTTTGCGACATCTTATACGTGAAACATTTCACATATAACCATTGCATAATGCAAATAGTGATTTCATTATAAGTACATTCTGGTTGACTGGGTTTTCCAATTTTGCTGGGATTTAACCTCCTGGGGAATGTGATTCCAATTTGAAGCAATTGTTTTACAAAAAAAAATCTGTATTCTGTCTACATAATACATTAGTTCAGTAAATTTGTATACATGGTTCTTTTTTTATTAGCAGTTTCATGAACTGACTCTCTGGAGAAGATTGTTTGTTCTTGAAGTTTGTTCTATTCTAATCCTTAGCTTATTTGTGTATCTTTTCACTCATTAATTACTAATATTATTACAAAAAATAACGTGAAAAGTATTCAACATTAAATCAGAGAATTAGTTCCTTTATCTGGTTTCTTTTAAACGTTATGCATACAGAGCTCTAAACAGAGCTCTAAAATCAAATTAATCTAAGTTTGTAAAATTTTTCGTGCATGCAAGAATAGTATTAGTTTACTCAATTCACGAAATATCTTGACATGACAATAAATATAACTAGCTGACCCGGCAAACGTTGTTTTTTTTTTATTAGGCTTATAAGGAAACTATTTACAATATCCATATACAAAACATTGAATTTGTAATACACATTCTCTTCTACTTTCTCAGTGAATTTTATTCTTAACAAGCGGCGGAGCCTTTGAGCCATTCAATAGCGGTATTATTGTTCTAATCTGTTGTCTTATTCTGACGCCAGTTCATGACATACAATCACCATTCCATCTTATATACATAGATAGACGGATAATATTTTAAGATCTAGTAAGGACATTGATAGATTTGTCATAAAAATTGAAAGGTACGGTTGTAATTCTTTGAATACTGATAAGTTTCTCGGATATGCCATTGGGAGCATGCTTAGAGTCAAGCAAACGACACCAAACTAGTCAGTAAAAACTTAAAAGTGATTTTGTTTATTAAAATCTAACGAGCAACATGAGTAGTCCTTTCTCAACTGTTGCAGGCCGTTTGCTTTTTTAACTGTGTGTATTTTTTTTGGAATCTTTAGTGGCTGCTTGGGCACGTCAGGAGTTAATCATCAATATTAACCTCCTTTTCCCGAGCAGCCTAGATAGCCGCGTAGTGTCGGTAGCGGTTGTTTCAACTGGCTAAGAATTAACACTACGGATTGCCTGTTCCGGTGGTAAAAGTCCACCTCACAGGTGACCCCTAATTTATGGTGTGATGCGTACCGTGCCTAAGAATGAATGGTTAGGGGGGTCTAAATAAAACCTAACCGCAAACGGAGCCTGTGGGGTACCAGGGCGCCCTCCACAGTATTGAGTCCTTCCTGTGCTACCCGGAGCAATGGTGCAGGTGACCTTGTGTTTCTCCGAGATAATCGGCTGCCCTTCTTCAGTCTCTATCTTGAGGCTTAATAAGGGTGGGATTATGAATATGTTGACATTTAATTTAAATTATCACCTATATGGATTCGCATTATGCGTTTTACACAGTGTATTCTGTGCTCTTTCGCCTTTGGCGACTTTAAATAGATACCGATCTGGTTTTTTCGTTGCTGGTCTTTTTCGTGCTGAGATTGCAAAAAGCTTAATCCTGCCTAGTTTGGGTAGTGGCTACGGTTAGGTTAGCTCAGATCAATCTTCAGCATAAAAGAACAGCAACGATCAATCTTTGCAGACTCATGCAAAATGGTGCAGCCCAAGTGGCGCTAGTTCAAGAACCCTACTTTCGTAGAGGGAACTTCTATCTAGGTAACCTTGTGGACCCAGTTTTTGCTACTTTTAGCAAGCTTGAAATGGCAAACTCGCGCTCCATGCCCCGCGCATGCGTGCTCGTTAATAAAGCAATCGTTGCTACACTCATTTCTGAGTTAACTACCAGAGATGTATGTGCTGTCACAATCGATGTTTCTGTTGGTGACCTCAACAGGAAATACGTCTATTGTTCGGTATATTTACCACATGATGAACCATCCCCAACGGATGACTTCAAACGAGTTGTCGTACACTGCGTAACAAAAGGCCTTCCGCTGATTGTGGGCAGTGATGCCAATGCTCATCACATCATCTGGGGCAGCTCGGATATCAATTTGAGAGGCTCCAGTCTGATGGAATACTTAAGTAGTACAGACCTTGGATTACTTAACATAGGCAATCGCCCAACCTTCATGGTTTCTAATAGAGAAGAAGTGTTAGACATAACGCTCTGCTCGAATAGAATCAGTCACGAGTTGACGAATTGGCATGTATCAGATGAGGAATCATTATCTGATCATCGCTACATCTTCTTTGAACATTCAAATGTAACTGCGCAGACTTTGCGTTTTAGGAATCCCCGGTCAACAAACTGGGAACTCTACATTGAATTGGTTGCGACCAAATTTCATGGATATTCTCCGTCCATTGAAAATCCAAGTGATCTGGATGATGCCGTTGATACTACAACATCCTACATTATGGAAGCTTTTGAAGAAGCATGTCCTCTGCGGTCTGTAAAGACTACAAGAGGGACCCCATGGTGGAATTCCGATCTGACTAGACTCAGGAAACAATGTAGAAGGAGTTGGAACAGACGCCGTTCAGCTGGATCAGAGTCGTTCAAGTCAGCTCGCAAGGCTTACAAGAAGGCTCTTCGTTCTGCTGAACGATCCGGCTGGAAAAACCTTTGTACAAATGTTTCCAGTTTGAGTGAAGTCAGTCGGTTGAACAAAATTCTTGCAAAATCTAAGGATTTCCAAGTGAACGAAATTCGCTTACCTAATGGTGACTTTACTTCTTCCGATGAAGAAGTTTTAGAATGTTTATTCAATACACACTTCCCCGGATGTGTGGACATAGCATCTACGGATGAATCAAATGTCTTTTCATGTAGTTACGAGTCTCTGGCCTCGGCTCGCAGTATCGTAACTACTGAATCGATTCAATGGGCACTTAATAGTTTTGCTCCTTTCAAATCTCCAGGAGCGGATGGGATTTATCCTGTTCTGCTCCAAAAGGGATTTGAGTTTATCAAACATGTTTTGAAAAAGCTACTTGTAAGCAGTTTTGCTACCGGGTACATTCCCAAATCCTGGCGTGATATTACTGTAAAGTTTATCCCAAAAGGAGGACGTGCGTCGTATGAGGAAGCGAAGAGTTTTAGACCAATCAGTCTGACCTCTTTTCTTCTGAAATGTCTGGAACGGATTATCGATCATCACATCCGTGATGTTTATTTGGCAAACATGCCTCTTCATGTGAATCAACATGCTTACCAATCTGGAAAGTCCACTGTGACTCTTTTACACAAAGTTGTATACGATATCGAGAAAGCATTCGCTCAGAAGCAATCGTGCTTGGGTGTTTTCTTGGATATTGAGGGTGCCTTTGATAACGTGTCTTTCGATGCCATATTGGAAGCCGCACGAAACCATGGGCTACCTACAATGATTACCAATTGGATTCATCAAATGCTCAAAAACCGACATCTCTTCTCGACATTGCGTCAATCAGCGATTCGAAAATTGAGTGTTTGCGGATGCCCCCAAGGGGGAGTCTTGTCACCACTTTTGTGGAATCTCGTAGCAGATACGCTATTGAGGCAACTCAATAATTGCGGTTTTCCAACTTATGGATTTGCCGACGACTATCTAGCTCTGATAGTTGGTATGTGCATAAGCACCCTATTCGACCTGATGCAAAGTGCTCTTCAGGTAGTCGAGAGTTGGTGTCGCCAATATGGCCTTTCGGTTAACCCGAATAAAACATCTATTGTTCTTTTTACGGAAAGACGAAACCGCGATGGAATTCGACCTTTACGTCTTTTTGGCACTGAGATTAATGTGACTGATCAAGTAAAGTATGTCGGAGTCATTCTAGATTCCAAACTTTCATGGACACCTCACATTGATTTCAGAGTCAAAAAAGCTTGCATGGCCTTCGGTCAATGCCGGCGAACCTTTGGTAAAACTTGGGGCCTCAAACCCAAATATATCAAATGGATTTACACAACAGTTGTTCGACCAATATTGGCATATGGATGTCTTGTGTGGTGGCAAAAGGGCGAAGTGAGAACAATCCAATCAAAATTGGGCCATCTCCAAAGGATGTGCTTGATGGCGATGTCTGGTGCGTTCTCTACAACTCCCACAGCAGCGCTCGAGGCCCTTTTCGACGTTGCGCCACTACACATATATCTTAAACAAGAAGCACTTTCTTGCTCTTACCGTTTATGGGTACTGGATCTACTGGAGAAAAATCCAGTGAATCGTAGATCTACACACACTTCGTTGTTTCCACTTTTGGTGAATTGGGACAAAATTGTCCTTGCTCCAAGTGATCTCACAATTGCTTGTAACTTTCCTTACAGGACATTTACCACACAATTCCCTTCACGGGAAGAGTGGACGTCTGGCTATTTGGAAAGAAGTATATCAAACAATATAGTATGTTACACTGATGGCTCCCTTCTTGAAGGTAGAGCTGGTGCAGGAGTATATTCTCGTGAGCTAAGGCTGAATCAGTTTTACTCACTTGGTAGAAACTGCACCGTTTTTCAGGCGGAAATATTTGCTCTTATGTGTGGAGTGCAATCAGCACTTCAACAGCGCGTAATGGGTAAAGTCATATACTTCTGTTCAGATAGTCAGGCTGCTATAAAAGCTCTCGCTTCGGCCAACTCAAGGTCGAAGCTTGTTATCGCATGTCGAACTCAAATTGAGGAACTGAATTCAGTCAACTCTGTAAACCTTGTATGGGTACCTGGCCATTCTTCCATCGCTGGAAATGAATTGGCTGATGAGCTAGCTCGCGATGGAGCATCGCATGACTTCATTGGCCCTGAGCCGGCTATTCCAATTTCGAAGTGCTGGGTGAAGCTTCAGATAAACTCTTGGGCGGCAACTCAGCACAAGCAATATTGGAATAGTTTGGAGTCGTGTCGTCAAACAAAATTGTATATTACTGAGCCATCTCCAAAGGTGGCGAAGTATTTAACAAATCTGTCAAAGCAGAATTGCAGTCTCTTGGTCAGAGCGTTGACAGGCCACTGCCGACTCAACTATCACATGGCAAATATTCAGCGTGCTGACTCATTTGTGTGTGATAGTTGTGACTCCGATTATGGAACTTCGTATCACCTGATATGTAACTGTCCAGTTTTTGCGCAAATGCGATTCCAATTACTTGGTAAACACTTATTAAGTGAAACTGAATACAGAAGCCTGAATCTTCAGGACATCCTGTTATTCTTAACCCGCTGTGGTAATGAGCTATAGGCTCTCTTTACGCTCACGCGTTTTGCAGTGCCCTTTTTAGGGCGCTGTTCGAACCCATTGTGGTATGGAGCTACATGCTCTCATTTCGCTTATGCGATCTTCCCTCTTCAAGGGACCCACTCCTATTTCCTCCCATCTTTCCCTTCCCTTTCCTCTCCCATCGGGTAGATGATGAAATAGGCTCAAATATGGCGATGGCACAAATCTCCCAACTGGTGGGGAACGTGCCTTTGGAGCCGGCCTTCTGATACCTGATAGATAGACGGATAATATTTTAAGATCTAGTAAGGACATTGATAGATTTGTCATAAAAATTGAAAGGTACGGTTGTAATTCTTTGAATACTGATAAGTTTCTCGGATATGCCATTGGGAGCATGCTTACTTGTTATTAAGTGTTAAATAAATGGCTGAATACGGTGTCCGTGGTCATGTAATGTGATTCAAAACAGTACATGTATGAAGATTTAACTTTTTACAATATCTCAAAAGAATGTTCAAAACTACTTAACAATTTAAGGGTTCTAGATGTTTTTAAGAAGCCAAAAAAAAACTATAAGATACAAGAACTTTCCATTGTTTTCCCAAAAGATTATAAAGGGCTTCCAAAAGATAACTAAGGCTTCCCAAGAATATCCAAAGGGTTCACAGAGGTTCTTAAGTTTACATAAAAGGTTCTAAGATTTCATGAGGGAGCTCTTTTCAGGCTCTATTTTACAAAATCTTTAAATTAACTTCGACATAGGAACATCGGAAACCTTCTCTTGAAATCTTGATTCTGATAGAACTCTTTTTTTGAAAAGATGGAAAACTTTTGAAAACGCATAATCGTTACCCTTTCTTTGACGTAGTTGGTTAACGCGCCCAGTCTAGCGAATTGGGAGTCGTGGGATCGAAGCCCACCAGAACAATTCCATTATTTTTCACTATTTTACATCTGAATTGACTTTTGTGTAAACGAACTTCATTTTTTTTTTCAAAACACTGTCAACTGGCTTAAGCCGTAATAGAAATGACAACCCTAGTCGCGTTTTGAAAACATCCTTTTAAGTCCTGGAGAACTTCTGAAAATATTGTTGGAATCACTGTGACATTTTTTGAGGCTTCTTTAAAACTTGAAAACCTCGTTTGGAAAGTCAGAAAACTTGTAGGAACAATCTCTTGGTAACTTTTTGGAATCTCTCCAAAATTTCATATACATCACTAAGAGTTTTTAAGAAACCCCCACTAGAAGCAATTGGATCCTCTGGAATTTTCTTGAAAACCTCTGTGAACACTTTGGCAGTCCCTTGGTTTGGGTATTGATGCGCCCTACAAACTTCTTAACCACTCCTGTGAACCACAAGGCCACTCCAAAAAAAACTCTAAAATGCCTCCAGGTTTTCCTGGGATTCTTCAGCAATCGTTTGGAAAAGACATGGACACCGTCTTCAGTCATTTAGCTGCGAAGGCTGTAACTTAACACTAGACAACGGACAATCATGCTCCAATGGTACAGCCGAGAAACATTCCTGAAGAAAAGTTTCAATGGCTGCAGCGGGGATCGAACTATCACCCGATGACACGATGCGCTCTTGACCTCACGACACTAACCGCACGGCGACGAAGCCCATTGCCTGAAAACTCCGAATCCCATGGAAATCATGGGGAATCAAATGGAGATCTTGATGTTTTCAGAAATTCCTTGAGAAAAAATCTCAACCAAAATTTCCCGTATCAGACGTTATAGATTTTCAAATGTGATACAAATCTATGTCATTCGACTCGCTTCTTTTATGTGCATCCAAAAGACGTAAAATCACAAAATATTTAGGAAAAATCAAAAAAAAAAAACAAAAACAAAAGAGGTGAATGAGAAATCTCCAGAGCTTATTCAAAAAACCTCAAGTTAGAATAGTAAACAAACTTACTTTATCGATCCTTATGTGTTTTACAATTCTATACGTTCCGCTCTAAACCAACTCGATTTTTCACTTCTAAATCGTTTAATTTCCCAATATACAAAACGACTTAGGTAAGATTTTCAACTTTCGAAACCTAAGCGGTACTTTCGTTGCTCCGTAGTCTGGAGAGACAAAGTAACTTAACCACAAATCAAAACAAACCACTGCTCGAGTGGATTTTACACTGGTACAAAAACGTCGCAAAACGGCTTATCATTTTGTCATATATTTTTTGGTGAAAATAAGAGAAACCTCCTTGTTATTGAACGCGAACTTATTGTATGTACAATTTAAGCGATGTAGACGGCAAAAAATGGTAAAATGGATTGTGATTGTTCTGAATTGATATTTTCACACCGTATGAAACTTACTTACGTCAATTTGAAAAAGTAATCGAGAAATTTATCCAAAATACCACGATTAACAAGATGGAAGAAGGAGAGGAATATGAAATGAAAATTCGATCTTCCTGTGTTGGTTGTCTAGAAAGCACAAAAAATGTGAACCATCCTATATTTCCCTATTAGACAGCGTTAAATTTTTTTTTTTTGCGTGTCTCAAGGATCAAATTAAGTGTTTAGTAAATTTGGGGTTGCTGGATATGATGTCATTCTCAGAAATGTTCCAGCACGTCATAATGTTGAGCTACAGATCGTCGAAGTTGAATAAAACGCTAGTTTCATTAATGTTTACATGAAATTTATGGTATGGTTTACCATTTTTTAGATATTTAATCCTCCAAACATGCAAGTTTTATTTAGGATATAATATGAATTATATTGCACTATGAAACAAAATCGTCTTTTCCAACATGTTGGCATCCTTCATACAAAATACTTTGTTGTTTTTTCATACGCCAATTACAAAACATTTCCATATCTCAAAAAAAAAAAAATTCGAACATCCAAAGTATTATGAATTTTGTTGACAAATTAGGCAAATTAATCGATAAACAAGATGCTACAATTGCATACAAATTAGCTGAAATCGTAAAATTCTGCATTTTCTACAACGATTATCTCAAAAACTAGACGTGCTATTATATTTTTGAAAACGGTAATGGATTCAGCAATCGCAAATTAGTAATAGGGGTATTTTGGTGATTGAGCCAAACAAGTCTTCAGCAGTGTTATCATTGAGTAATACTGATAAGTGTTATTTCAGCATTTATTTCACGGCAGCATTCTAGATATCGCATCCCCTTGCTGCCGTCGTAAACCAGTGATGGTCACTGACGCGGTGGTTGTTGAAAGACACACGTACCCAAACTCATTATCGGTTTGGCTGAAATGGGAACCCTGCGGGATGTCTACCTTCAAGGGCGCGCAGCAGCTCATGGAACCGTGAGCTCTTATCGACCGGACGAAATCGAACCATTGTGGGTTGTGAGGGGGGAATCTAATCAAACCACAGAGACACCAAGTTGGACACAAAAACAGGGACCGAAGCAAATTGGGTTTGCGAGATAAGAATCGGCCGAATCGCATACGGTGGACAGGGAGGGGGAATATGGCAGGAAGTTGTGGGGTGTACTGCACTGCTCGAACCAGACGGAGGTCGAGTTTTGATAAACTCAAATTGGTGATTTCGAGACTGACGCCGATTCTGGGTCACACGTGATGCATTTGAACATTGTAAATTGATGTACAATAAAGAGGAATTGTGAATTTACGTTCCAACTGGGACTTAAATGTCTATTAAGCTTAAGATGTTCATATGAGTGCATTTTGTCAGCTATCTTAGCCAACCATTGCATGAACTTGTACATTGTTAGGTAAGAACATTGATACACGAGAGTGGTCCATAAGGACGTTTGGCAAAAAGTAGTTTCACACTAGAACAGGTAGAAATTCTTTTTTTTTTATTTTTATTAACGAGATTTTTAGCCCTGGGGACCAACGGCTTTACTTCCCTTCCGAAGGAAGTCGTCACTGAAATTTGTTGTGACTATTTCGGGATGGGATTCGACCCAGGTCCTCGGCGTGAGAGGCGTGTGTTCTAACCACTACATCAGGTCCGTCAATAATAATATTTTTTAAGGCCGTCATTGAAATTTGTACTGGGCATCGATGATTGTGGCTTATTCGTCTCACGATTGCAAATTAATGAAAATCACTTGGTTTTGCACTGACATAGCTGAAAAAGTATCAGTGTACGTAAACGCAAGTAGTGATACTTTTTCTGAATCAATATAACTTATGTTGACTGAGTTTTATCAATTTGAAATTGCGAGCTGCAAAATCAACATGGCTGCCTAAACGAATGACGGGCTACTTAGCCTTAATTCGCAAAAGAAAAATGATCTAAATTCAATTCAAATTCACAGATTGCTCTGTGCTATTGAAAATGTTCCCCAAGTGCCAGCACAAAACCTCAGTGAATCAATCAAACACCTGACCGTTCCATCCCATAGTTAATTGCACCGACTTAAGCGAGACACGTGCCAACGTAGTTTGAAGCACCCGCCATAAATTTGGTCAGCGCCTTTCGATTGCACAATTAACAGGTTTATGGCCTCAAATCCTCCGCGTAAGCGCACAGAGCTCAATCGACTGTTTAATTACTCGTAGGTACCGACCTATTGCGTGAAAATAAAACAAACCTCTTGTGCCAGCCGTCCGTCGTCGGTTGGTTATGTCTCTGACCATGAACCGCAAAAGTTGGACGTGATGGGTAACGGTATTGTTCCAGTGATCGCCGGTGCTTACTTTTAATTAAAATACAAACAATAAGCCATTATCGGGTGCCAATATAACAGTCAACCCCACTCCAGCGCCCCGTATCAGGTGCCGTAGAATGGCATTTCTCCTACCGTTGAACGGTGGTTCGAGCTAGAACAATTGTCGGACAGAACGTCAAACTTTCATAGGGTCAGTGTTTCCTTAGTGGACAGTCCCCTATAGTCGCACTAGTGGCTTTTTACGGCCGTTTTTCTATAAATCTTTTCAAAATATATTTTGATATGAAGGTCAGGAGCTATTAATCTAAGTACCATTGATACACAGCTTGATTTTGTTAGAAAAATGATCGAAATAATTAGTTTTGCTTAAAAATTGAGCTCCCTTGCGCCTATAGTAAACCTATTGTTCCTATAGTAGCACTACTGAGAGAAACTATTTTTTATTATACAAAATAATAAATGATTTGGATTTTTTTACATCAAATGAAAGCTTTTGATCCACACTTTGAAGGAAAAATATAAAAACTTTGTAAAAATACGGTTTCGATTAGTATTTTGCCAACGCCGTGATGCTAGTGCTTCTATAGGAACAAAAATTAGAAATAGTGCTACTATAGGCACATGTATTCCTATAGTGGCACAAGCGACAATAAATACAAACATATGAGTTTTCGTAGTTTTCATATTTTTCCCACAAAGCCAAGATAAAAAGCTTTCATATGATGTAAAAATAATGACGCTAGCGTTATTTTTCGATTTGATACGAATATTTGCTCTTAGCTAAGCGGCTATTGGTACAGCGACCTTAATATAAATATTGTTTTTTTTTTTTGTCTCAATGATGAAGGAGGGCCATGTATCGGACATGTATGAAATTATGTTTTAATATTATCTAGTTCCCCGTTCATGATAATTATTATCAATATTGTTGTACATACAAAATTAATACTCCACAGAACTCCATATATGTTCAATTAAAATTACTGTTATAATTTTTAACAATATGGCCTAGTGTCTCACTTTCCGGCGGGGGACGAAAAAAAAACTAAAAACCTTGGGGTTACAGAATCGAGCATATTTGTAGTTCTGTGCAGAAAATTTTAAGGTCTATTATTTGAAAGGGAACAAAGCAGAAGTATGCCAAAGTTTTTTTTTAACATAAATTAGAAATTTCTCAGGAAATTTCTCATGAGAAAAAACTCAGAGAGTGAATTTTAGACTTCAAAATGTCTGATAAAAAGAATGGAATCAAAGGTTTTACAAATAAAAGTGACTCAATCAACGACAAATGGATTTGAATGGAATCGTGACAAAATGTTATACAGTCAACTCTCCCTTATTCGGTTTATCAAATTGTAGCTTTATTGACGCTTTATTTACAGTGGGAAGTAAACTGATCAGCTACACCCTGAGTTACGGTATGCTTGACACACTGGAGTGTAAGTTTATTTGGCACAATTGAACATTGAGTAAATAATGAGTAAAACACTGTATAAGTAATAAATAAGTATAACACTGTAATATTTTTTCTGGACTCCTTATACGATTTCCTTCAACAGTACTGAAGGCCATTTTTATACATGTTTATAGCTTCGAAGATATGAATTGAAAAAGGAAAGCTGAATCATGAGTTTTTGTCGAATTTGCCATCACTGGGGTGGTCCAATGAGTCGAGGAGTGCTCCGATAAAAAAATTGTTTCTTTTCACCTGATAAGAAAAGGTGAATGAATATTAGAGCAATTTGTTAAAAATCGGTGATGGTACTTTTTCTTGGACTTTTGATAAGTATGACTACTTATACAAGTATTTTGAACAACAGATAGCTAAGACTTGATATAGGAAAAAAAGGTTAAAAAATGGTCAAATTTAAGCACAGATAATTAGAAAGAAACCAATAGCCGACTTCCGTCTTTTTAAGGTGACATGAACACTTCGACATCTGGTGGACCCTAGGAGAACGTTACTTATTAGTTGACTTTTGATTCACCAGTGTTTATGACATTCACGCTCAAAAAGGGTTACACAGCTCAAACGGGGTTGCTCGCTATTGACAATTCTCTCTGAATGTCATAAAATGTGAGAAAAAGAAGTAGAAACCAGCACAGAAGCGATTTTTATAGCATGTGTAAAAATAACACAAATTGTTATTCTATGTGAGTCGTGCTCAATTCTGTGTAGCATTTTTGAATGTGTTTGTTTTGTCTTCTTCATGTTAATCATCATTTTTCCAAATGCACGATGTTTTGAATTAATTTTCAAACAATATTCACGCGCTTTTCACTCAACAGATGACAGTAATTTCACTTGAATAGCGTGCCGCCAGTAAACTGTAGGGAAAAAATGATCCAAAAATGCCACATTAGGAATTTGTGTCGTTTTGTCCTAATAAGATCTACTCTACATTTTAAGGTAATTCTTCTTCTTCTTTCTGGCGATACGTCGCCACTGGGACAAAGTCTACTTCTCAGCTTAGTGTTCTAATGAGCACTTCCACAGTTATTAACTGCTAGCTTACTATGCCAATGACCATTTTTGCATGTGTATATCGTGTGGCAGGTACGAAGATACTATATGCCCTGGGAAGTCGAGAAAACTTCCAACTCAAAAAGATCCTCGACCGGTGGGATTTGAATCCACGACCCTCAGCTTGGTCTTGCTGGATAACTGCACGTTTACCGCTACGGCTATCTGAGCCCCATAATAATAACTATACTAATCCTTAATTATCTACCTATATATTCAAGCTCTTTCATATTTCTTAGTTACAAACTTAAACAGCCTTGACTCTCCGTTTCCTTGATCCCTATTAAGAAGTATTTAAACTTGAAGCAGGCTGCTGAGAAGCAGGCTTTGTCCCAGTGGGGACGTCTCGCCAGAAAGAAGAAGAATAGTTATTTTTTTACCTTTTCTATTTTTGACCACAACATATCAAGGTATACACCTGTCGATTTTTTCCTAGGTAGATTGATTGTGTAGGTACTTATCTGGTATTAATATTGAGGGTAGAGACGACGATTTCTTCAGTGGATACGAGTAACTGACACTGAAGAAGACTGCAAGTGGTAGTCGAAATACGCGTATCTGTCAAAGATAAGCATTTAGGAGCGGAATTAAAAGGTACCATCTACTTTTAAGTATTGAGATTCTGCTCAGAGGATTCGAACATTAATAAGAACTAAAATAGTTCTCAAATTTACTACAAATAATTAATTTGGACAATTAAATTGCTAACATAAACATTGAAAATCTGCATAGTATACCTAGACGTAGACAATTTTCTTTGAAACAGGTTTATTCATCAGGATAAAACAGTTTAACAGTGGCATTTCAAATACTCATAATTAGTACCAAGGCTTAGCACCACCATTTTGTTTAGTGATAGAAAATGTTACAATCTTTGTAACATTTTAGAAAATTATGGAATTCGTTGAAACAAATTAAAATCGTGCTCGATAGGCTTCGATTTGGATTACATTTTTCACATGTTTTTGCTATGGTAGAATAAGTTTTCCATAGAAAAATTGATCATTCTGACCCAACGATAACTTTTGAAAATGGCCTATAAATTTTAGCATGCGCATAATTTTTGAGAAAAATGTTCTATAAAGAAGTTGTAGTAAACCGTTTGGACAATAAGAAAAAAATACACACTGAATAAATATTTTATTTATTTTCATGAAAAAATAAAAAAAACGTATGCAAAAATGGTCATTGGCAAAGTAAGCTCTCAGTTAATAACTGTGGAAGTGCTCATAAGAACAGCTGAGAAGCAGGCTCTGTTCCAGTGGGGACATAATGCCAGAAAGAAGAAGCAAACCAAACCTTTTAAAATATGAAGTAGTGTAAAATCATTAAACTTCCGAAATCAAGAAAATTTTGAATGTCTTCGATGGCAATGTAACATTTTGCATATTTGAAAGGAATTATGATCTGATTCCGACAAGCTTAAATTCAACTCAGTGATCAATTTAACCCTAACCCTGTAGATGTGATGAAAAGTGGTATTTCGCCAAGGTTCGAAAAATTAACAATAATCCACTCGAAACCTCTTGTTTGATGCTCTCAAAACAATTCACTCGAAACAAATGCCATGATTTTACTGATTTATCACCATTATTTTAGGGGGTGACCCATTCCCCTAAAGGAGGGATTTGGGGGTTTTGTTTAACTCAAAAACAAACATGGTTTTTAGTGATTCAAAAGCCATTTTTCTTACCATCATGAAAAAATCCCAGTCTAATTTTCGTTCTCCGAAACAGTTAAAATGATGAAATAGGTCAAAAAGTATGTATTACGGACCATTAAAATCCTTCCGGAAGAGGTCACCGGTAAATTGGGATTTATATAGGAATTTTAATGTGGAAATGGCTTTATTTCAATCATATGTGGACTAAATCGTATTCTGTAGCTAGCATTCGGCAGAAGAACCTTAGGCTTACGTTTTTGGTGAGGTCGGAGGCAAGCGCATCCACCCTAACCCATCTTTTCCATGTTCAGCTTGAAAATGCTTCATTTTTTTGTGACAAGCTATAGAAATTTCTTTTATACCGCAAATAGGTTGTTTTCTAAGCAGTTCTTCAGCATATATTACAATGATAAGGATATTCCTTTATGGTTAACAGTTACCTGTATGACCCTCTTATGAATGATCATAAGTCATCTGAATATATTCTTCCAAAATGCATTCAACAGGTTCGTTGTAAGTTTACTTAAGAAGAGTTCGAGTTCAATATGAACTATAGCATCAATGGGTGTGCAAAATTCATAATTCAATATCCTCTTCTTTTTCTTCTTCTTCTTCTTGGCATAACATCCTCACTGGAACAAAGCCTGCTTCTCAGATTAGTGTTCTTATGTGCACTTCCACAGTTATTAACTGAGAGCTATCTTTGCCAAAGTTGCCATTTTCGCATTCGTATATCGTGTAGCAGGTATGTTGATACTTTATGCCCAGGGAAGTCAAGGAAAATTCGAATACGAAAAGATCATGGACCGACCGGGTATCCAACCCAGACACATTCAGCATGGCATTGCTTTGTAGCCGCGGACTCTAACCATTCGGCTAAGGAAGGTCAATATCCTCTATATTTTTTCAAACTTTTGATTCAAACCATAAACATGTTTAAGAAGCTGAGAAAATTATACCTTTCAAAAAAAAAAAAAAAAAATATCTTCGATGTTTGAGGTTTTGACCGCCTTTGAACCACGTTGGTGCGATACGGGACGGAAACGAACGGTATTTCAGCCTTCCGGCTAGGTACTTTGAATATTGAAAATTACACCGCATCCTATGAGTAATTAACTTGATAAATCTCATTTGTTACCACAAAGTTCTCGAAGCCCGAAACACCCACACTCATAATCGGAAGTTTGTTTGGTGTGGCCCCAATCATCCTACACTCACAACCCAGTCTACACCGGTTTCCCAATTTTCAATCACAAACGGCAACGTAAAAGTTCCTAATCCTATTCTAAGCAACTGATCCGAAACCTGACCTGATAAGTCACCACCATAGTAGCCTGGCACCATTATTTGGGAACTGTGGGAACGACGGCGCAGATGTTGGTGTGATTCGGATTGGTTCGATTCGTCGGATGATGGATGTGTGGTAGGGTGGCCCATAATGATCAAATTGTAAAAAATCATAAATTATTGTTCTTCTTTTTGGCAAAACGTCCCCACCGGAACAGAGCCTGCTACTCAGCCTAGTGTTTAATAAGCACTTCCATTGTTATTAACTGAGAGCTTTCTTTGCCAAAGTTGCCATTTTCGTATTTGTATATCGTGTGGCAGGTACGATGATACTCTATGCCCAGGGAAGTCAAGGAAATTTCCATTACGCAAAGATCCTGGACCAACCGGGAATCGAACCCAGACACCTTCAGCATGGCTTTGCTTTGTAGCCGTGGACTCTAACCACTCGGCTTAGGAAGGCCCTAAGAAGAATCTTAAGTAACAACTTCCAAACTTGTTCATTTGAACCTTCATAATCTACTATGAAAATTTGATATTGACAGAAGAATCTTTAGAGTAAGGTGGACTACTACACGCTCTATGGTCAATATGAAGCAGTTTTTTTTTTCAATAAACTTTATAAATTTTCTCCACGTTAACTTCAAGTTCGGTTAGCTCTCTCCTTAAGCTGACAGATTTCGTCCAAATTTTCACAGCAGCTTGTGGAACAAATTTGGCAGATGGAACTTTGGAGTTAAAGTTTGATTTTTTCATATAAAAATGGGCCACCTAAATATGGGCACTGACTCAGATAGAGCCTTGTCAAGGCCACTCGAGTTTGTCATGCACGCACAATACACCGGACCCTACCTAACACTCATACAGTAGGAAATTTAAATGAACGACGCACGTTTTTTTCACTCCGGAGGGTGTTGCGTGAACGTGACGTTGTTTATGTTTTGTTTTCGGTTGTTTTCGATTAATTTGAAGTTCTTTTTTGTTTTTTCTTGCATGCCTGGAAGCGTTTTTCTGTGATGTTATTGAAAGCCGGGTTCTTCCACGGTAATTATCATTTAACGACCCGCCAGTCACGGGTCGCTTGAGTAGTTTGTATTTTATGTTGATTTTCAGACTAATGGCGTTTATATAATCTATCACTCTGGCCCGGAGATGCTGGTGGAAGATTCTTTCGTCATTTCATAAGGAGTGTTCAATTCTCGACATTATACTAAGAAATGTACTTCGCCTTTCAATTCATTCCAGTGAGCTGAAAGTATTGCGAATCGCTTCATAGGATATTTTAAATGTACAGGAACATGATTATAATCAAAATCAGCGTGAGTAACCTGTTGGCAACACAGGTAACTAAAGTCGGCGAAGACCACATTAATCGTAGAAGGGTTCCTAGAAGAGGAAAATTAAATAAGGCTGTCAGGGTACTGAATTGGCAAATATCCTCAAGAGCACTTATTAAATAAAATTCTGCCGTTATAATTAATTTGTAAATTATTCCATGTCCAATGACAAAAGTTTTTGACTCATTACGATTCAATTTTTGCTAGTCAGTTTGGAGAAAAATAACTTGCTGTCCACTGCATTGAAAAGGCAAATAGGCAGCTATGTAAGTATATTTACCAAGCTGTGTTTTAACAGAAACAGTTAAAGTTTCAAAAACTTCAATTTCGAAAAAAGTTGATGTTTCACACGACTATGAATGATGATTGCAGCAAGCTTGGATCTCTTTTGAGTTTGGATTCAGGTTTCAAATAGGTTACAGTAATAACTGCTATATGTATGTTATCAGCTGTTAGAAAATTAAACAGCTCGTCCTCCCGCAATTTGCGCATACAAACTTTTTGGTATCTTCCTTCACAGGACAGACATTCTTAGCATGAAAAGAACCTCCGCAAATCATGCATTTTAGCACCGATGGCAACGAGTGAAGTTTTGGAAATTTTCTTCAGGTTTCTGAAAATGTTCCCATGTCACACGGACATCGAGTATAAGTTTTGCTTATTCTCGAGCATTGATATTATTCAGATCACTTTTGTAAAGTGAACTTAATAATATTCTTAAGAAAGCCCTTTCCGACAAATGCCATTTTGTCCTCTTTTTCAGAATGATTACTTGAACTGGGAAAAATCCAAGTGAATCATTTATTATATATTTGATCTTTTCATGTGACTTATAGCCACTTGAGAGACCTTTCAAGACGACCTTGAACAAACGTTCAGTTTTGTTGTCATAAGTAAAAAATGAGCTTCTTCTACAATTAGGGATGGTACACAAATTATGTCACGCTAAATTTCAACTATTTCGACCCCCTCCCCCCTCCCCCTTTGTCACACTTTTTGTATGAGTCCTCCGAAAATTTTGTAAGGCTTGTCACGCTTGGCTCGACCCCCTCCCCCCCTCCTTGGAGCGTGACGTAATTTGTGCATGACCCCTTATTGGAGAAACAGATTAAGTCCTGAAAGCTGAAAATAATATTGATACGATCTAGTAGTAGGCTACAACATTGAGATATGGACCTTAAGAACATTTTGATGATTATGGAAATCCAGTGCCATCCACCACCATTCCGAATTGACAAAAACCTCCCATCCAACCCCGATTCCATGTTCCCATCGCATCGAGTTGACTTTTTATTTTATGCTCCGGTGGCTATCGCTATCTGTATTATGGTAATTGCTGCAACACAAAAACAGCTCATAAAACACCTTTCATCACGAGATCCCCGGGCAGGCCTCCGAAGGCGAGTTTGGATTTAATTACATCACGAGTCAGGCGTAAATCGTTTTATCTTTAGTTTCTGTTTTATTTTTATTTTTTCGCTTTATATTTGGTCAGATGATGTTAGCTTTGCTCCCTGCTAAGCCTTCCTTCCGTAGGAATCCGGAAATATGGTGGCGATGACACGCCATGTGGTGGGCTGCAAATTATGAACCGTCTGGATTGCGTTTAGCAGATCGTAGTCGAAATCTGCTCTCAAGAGTCATGTACTTGCGCAGTGGAATTCGATTATGTGGGCTAACAATGACTTTTAGATTCAGTGTAACAGATCGATCAGGAGCAAATTTTTCATGGCTCTTGACGTATGAAAACGTATACATGAAGCTTGGTCGACAGTAGGGTGCGGCTTATTTTTCGAAAGTTCTCAAAATCAAAAACTCGTGTGCTCTTCTGAATTCAAATCACATAGCAAGAGTTTGAGCCAACAATATCAAGATTCAAAAATGGCACAAGCGACTTGGAGGTTTATTTTCAAGTTATGAATATGACCTTCAGTGAAGTCTTCGTAACTTTGTTATTTTCTAACCAATTACAAAGCTCTTCACATCATTCTTTTCAAAACTAAATTTATGATTAGTTTGTAAAACATCATATTTGTCTAAAATTTAAACTAATCTTAGTTAAAGGTAGTTTTTTCTTGCAATGTTTGTTTATCTCCGATAAATCTCAACTCTTTCAAAAGTTCAGATTCGGTTCGGGGAGCTATTCAATGCACATCGTCGCCATCCAAACCAACATCTCAATGCCACTGAACCAGCAACAACCGCAAACTGTCAATCGGCCATTTACTCCACCGCAAACTTAAAACCAATTGCCTGCCGACTAAACTCGTAACTGGCACGTGGAATCGAAAGGTCGTTAAACGAATGGATAAACTTTTACTTGCTACTGCAGCGAGAGCGTGAGAGCAGGCCAGGTTGGTTCAATGAATGGATGGGAGGTACCTGCTTTGAGTGCAAGGATAAATTAGACAACCGGAAGATCTAAGGCATTTGTGGTTTCCGTGCAAGCCTAACTAACAGTAGTGCGACACCGATGATGGCGTAACGTACCAACTTTTCCAATCATCGACAGTATCCAAGTGATTGCAAGCCAACTTGTAATCGGTGACAATTGAGTAGCGAGCCTTGAAAGATAAACTTTTAAGTTTTCCAGGATGTAGTGATGTATGCCCATACTGTCTAAAGGACAGTGTCTAAGGCTTCGTTCCAGCTGTAATGTAACGCCAATAAAATTTGATATTCTATGTAACTCATTGGTACTATACTAGGGAGGAAGCTTCAGAATCATTTTCAAAATTTCATTTTGAATCTTCTGTAGAGCTTTCTTCCTGATATGTCAACAGCTAGTCCATATTGGTAGAGCATACAACATGGCTGGACTGATTTTTTTTTTGAATATCAAAAGCTTTTTCTTAAGACAAAGTTTTAATTTCTATTGATAAGGTGATAGAGACATTTTACATATGTGTTACAATGTCATCAATGTGATTTTTGAAAGTTAAATTCTTATCTAGCATAAGACCTACATACTTAACTTCATCTGACCAATTTATCGTGACAACATGTCTACTTGAAGGTTTCAAATAAAGAGCTTTTGGTTTATGTGGGAATATTATTAGTTGAATTTTTGAAGCATTAGAAAAAATATCCAAACTTTTTGAAATCTACAGATGACACGCAGGTATCGTCCTTTCACGGAGAGGCCTGTGTCATCCGCAAACAAGGATTTTTGACATCCCTGAGGTAACTCAGGTAAGTCAGATGTGAAAATATTGTATAATATTGGTTCCAAAATGCTGCCTTGGGGAACACCAGCTCTTACAGGAAGTCTTTCCTGGACCTGGAGTTCTGATAATTAACCTGAAATGTACGATTTGACAGATAACTTTGAATTATTCTAACAATGTATGTTGGAAAATTAAAGTTTTTTAATTTTACGATCAAGCCTTCATGCCAAATACTGTCGAATGCTTTTTCTATGTCTAGAAGAGCAAGACGAGTAGAATAGCCTTCAGATATTTTGGATCGGATCAAATTTGTCACACGTAAAAATTGATGAGTGGTCGAATGTCCATGGCGGAATCCAAACTGTTCATTGGCAAAAATTGAATTTTCGTTGATGTGAATCGTCATTCTGTTCAAAAAAACCTTTTTGAAAAGTTTAATGATGGAGGAAAGCAAACTGATTGGACGATAGCTAGAAGCTTCTGCAGGTTTTAAAATTGGTATAACCTTAGCAGTATTTTCATTTGTCAGGAAAAATGCTAATTGAAAACATTGGTTAAATATATCAACTAAGAATGATAAGCTACTTTCTGGAAGTTTCTTGATGAAGATGTAGAACATTCCATCATCGCCAGCAGCTTTCATATTTTTAAATTTTTTAACTATAGTTCTAACTTTTCCAAATCAGTCTCCCAGGAATTTTCGAAAACGTTCTCTTGATTGAGAATATTTTCGAAGTCCTGAGTAACTTGATTTTCAATTGGACTAGTAAGCCTTATACTAAAATTGTGCGCGCTTTCAAACTGCATAGCAAGTTTTGAACTTTTTCGCAATTAGTAGTAATTAGTAGTAGTAATACTTTGTTTTCCTCTTTCAATGCCGGTATTGGATTTTGAGGTTATTTCAAAGTTTTAGATGATTTCCAAAAGGGCTTGGAGTCAGGGTCTAATTGAGAAATTTTATTTTCAAAATTTTTGTTTCTTAATTGTGAAAATCGTTTTTTGATTTCTTTCTGCAAATTCTGCCATACAATTTTCATAGCAGGATCACGAGTGCGTTGAAATTGCCTTCTCCTCACGTTTTTTAAGACGGATCAAGCGATTAAAATCATCGTCTATAATCACGGATTCAAATTTTACTTCACGTCTTGGAATTGCAATACTCCTGGCTTCCACAATGTAATTTGTTAAAGTTTCAAGAGCATTGTCAATATCAAGCTTTGTTTGTAAAGGAACAGTAGCGCAACCAGGATTTGGCTCTAGGGGGGGTTTTGCAAATTTTGAAATACTTATTGAGAAGAAATTTGTTTAAGGAAAAAATAGTTGAAGTGTTCAAGTATGTTTTATTTTCTACATGGTTAAAATTAATTAAGAAAGATTACAATAAATAAGTGTGATGCCATTAAACAGCTCTTCATCTGTGTTGTTATTTAAATATGTTTTCAAGTTTTTCAACAATGAGAATGACTTGGAGAATAATCTTTATGCGCAGCAATTTACAATAGAAATCATTACCACTACTTTTGCAGTAGGTCGAAAGCAGATCAGCATTGCAAAACTCAACTACAGGTTAAAAAGTAATTGAAACATTTTTAAGAATTGGCATTTTTTTTTTGACTTCCAAAACCCCCCCTTGGTTGCGCCACTGTAAAGGAATATTAACATTAAGATTAGAGTCAATAAATGTTTCATATATATTCCAGTCGGCTCGAAAATAATTGAAAGTGGAGCTGAAAGGATTGAGAATCGCTTCATGGGATATTTGAAATGTAACCGGGACATGATCAGAATCAAAATCAGCATGAGTAATTAATTGGCTACAAAGATGACTAGAGTCGGTTAAAACCAAGTCAATCGTAGATGGATTTCTAGAAGAGGAAAAACATGTAGGGCTATCAGGGTATTGAATTGAGAAATATCCTGAAGAGCACTCATCAATGAAATTCTGCCGTTGGAATTACTTTGAGAATAATTCCATGACCGATGTTTGGCATTAAAGTCACCAATGAAAAAAAAATTTGACTTATTGCGAGTCAATTTTCGCAAGTCAGTTTGGAGCAAATAAACTTGCTGTCCAAAGCATCGAAAAGGCAAATAGGCAGCTATGAAAGTATATTTACCAAACTGTGTTTCAACAAAAAAACCTTAAGTTTCAAATGACGAAAACAGTTGATGTTTTATACCCCTACGAATATGATGATGGCATTCCCAAAAAAAATGATTTATGATTGCCCCCGCAATTTGAGCATATGAACTTATCGGTATCTCTCTTCACTGGACAGACGTCCTTGGCGTGAGAAAAATCTCCGCAAATCATGCATTTAGCATCCATGCGGCAATGTTTTGTACCATGACCCCACTTTTGCCACCGACGGCACTGAGTGGGGTTCTGGAAATTTCCTCCAGGTTTCTGGAAATGTTCCCATGTCACACGGACATCGAACATAATTCTAGCTTTTTCTAAAGCTTTAATATTATTTAGATCTTTTTTGTTAAAGTGAACTAAATAATATTCTCGAGTTAGTCATTTCCGAACAATGCCAGATTGTGTTCTCTTTTTCATGATGATTAATTGGACTGGGGAAAATTCAAGTAAATCATTAATTCAATTTTTGATCTCTTCAGGTGACTTATAGTCACTTGAGGGACCTTTCAAGACAACTTTGAACAAACGTTCAGTTTTGTCATCATAAGTAAAAAAAATGTGCTTCTTCTCTTCAAGATGTTTGAGAAGAAGTTCGCGATCTTTAAGAGTTTCCGGCAAAACGCGACAGTCTCCTCTCTTTGCAATTTGGAAGGAAACCCTGATTCCCCTAATGGAGTTCAAGATCCCCTGCCGAAATCCCCCAAATTCGGAACAATTGACCACGATATGCGGCACTTTTTGCTTCACTTGAATTAAAGGGCTTGGGCTAGAGACTGCTTCAATTTGAGGTTCGAAAGAATTTGATTTGGTGAAGAGATAGAAGTTACCTGCGTAGGCATAATATATACTAGAAGGCAATGAAATACACTAACAATTCTCCAACACAAACATCAAGCATTTTACTAAACTTTCGATTCAATCTCACATGATTTATCTATGCATGGGCCGTGGTCAGTGCTGCGTGTTGATGTATCCTAATTAAATTAACCCCTACTGCGCTCATGCATATCATTTGTAGGCTATTCATTTTGGACTTTACCCGAACACAAAACAAATCGCCTCGAGGGACAGTACGGCTTGATTTGTTGGCACGCAGATTGCAGGTGCTACTGAATGGAGATTGGATTGTGGTTGGATTCGAAACAAATTGCTCCAATCACGAGAAACCATACCAAAAAGATTCCTATCGTCCTTAGAGGGTAAAAGCTCCCTTTGTGGATGAAGCTCCAATGGTTGAGGTAGTGAGTATTGACATTTTTCGCACTAATAAATGACAATGTGATATTTTTTACGATGTACCATGCAAAAATGGTACAAACATTCGAATTTTGCAGGTTGATTTTAAATAAATTGTTATTTCCATACATTTCAATGATAGAAGGATTTTTAATCTACCGAGTTGTTAGAGTCCGCGGTTACAAAACAAAGCCATGCTGAATATGTCTGGGTTCCATTCCCGGTCTATCCAGGAGTTTTTCGTAATGGAAATTTTCTTGACTTCCCTGGGCATAGAGTATCATCGTACCTGCCACACGAAATACGAATGCGAAAACGGCAACTTTGGCAAAGAAAGCTCTCAGTTAATAGCTGTGGAAGTGTCCATAAGAACACTAAGCTGAGAAGCAGGCTCTGTCCAAGTTAGGACGTAATGTCAAGAAGAAGAAGATTTCATGATTTTATCAACATATTTCAGCTGTTTTCCTTCAGGAGCACCACTAATGGCACATTCACCCTATTCATTCGCCGCCGGCCAGAGTGTGAGTTTCGCTGAAAAGTAGTTCATTAGGTGCCAGTGACCAGAGACCAACATTGTCGGGTACAAAGTTCTTGGACGGGGAGATAAGTCTCTTATGGGGTCACACGGGGATTGCTTTCCGTGGCACACACACGATACGATCTTATTTCGCACGACGAGTTCACCTCTGCTCTGCCTGGTGGGGTTTACGTTTTTTTATAGGTGGTTAAATGTAAACGGCACTTAACCTTTTGCTATCGAACATAGTAGCATCTACCATCAAGATGCCTTTAGTGGAAGATTGAGCAACGAACTCATAGCTTGTTTCATTGATTGAACTAGTTGACATGGGCGTAGCCGGGAGGGACAGAGGAAGAAGTTGCTTCCTCCCCCCTGGCCGATGAAAAGCAATATAAATCAACTGTTTCCCTACAAAAACTAGTCTACAGTTCGATTTTATTAGAAATTGTCATCAAAATGTATACGCATAACATAATTGTGACTTAATTGTATCTTGGGGCATCTTTAAAGTCCACCAAAAAATTGAATTTTTTGCCATAGATCTCACAGGAAAATAATTTTTAAAAGAAATCTTTTAAATATAAAGAAATTGGTTGGCAAAACAATCTTAAGCCTTGATTACACTACGCGCGCAATGCACGAACGTTCGCTCGAAAAAAATCGTTCAAAGTTCGCGCGAACTGTTCGAGCTTCTGTAAGTACAAATTGTTCGCCCATGTACCGTTTTGATTCATATTACGGACAGCTTCAAATTCCGGACACTCTCGTTTGTATGGGAAACATTTCACACGAAATGTTTCAATTTTCGCCGTCCAAAAGTTCTCATTTTCGAGGCTCGTTTTATTAGGTTCTTTCCATAAATATCATTGCAAATTTATAATGCCCAACTACCTTAGACGTCTCTTAAGTGGTTGAACGATTTCAATTGATGATTTGACTGTTCCATTAATGATTATCATGAGCTGTCCGTAATTCGAATCAAAGCGTCCGGAATATGAGGCAAAAATGAGGGAGCGTCCGGAATAAGAATCATGAAAAGGCCACACGTTTTGATTTATTTAAAATTATTCAAGTTGCGGACGCGTATTCTTTACCCACCATCCGAAAGTTAAAGGCTTCCGACACTCGATAACTTTAAAAAATCATACAGAATGATTTATTTTGTATGGTCCAAACTGGGTTATACTTTACTGAGGCCTTAAGTGTCCGTAATATGAATCAAAACGGTATTACACAGTTCGAACAAACACGTCTTTGGTTCCATGACTGTTGGTCGTAGCAACCAATGTGTGGTGTATTCATTGTTCGTCAAAATGTCGCTGGTGCTGTTGTTGTTATCAAAGTATATTAGGGGTATTCACTTAAACTTGTGTAAAGCATAATTCTGCATATGAATTATTTCAAATGAAAAAATTCACTCTTTATGTCATATGGTAGAATAATAATCTAGTTACCGGCTATAAATGTCAGTCACTCAAAGCGAAAGTTGTTGTTGTTTGAGGTGAAAATTTCTCGTTTTGGATTCATTCAAATTTGGTTTGGTAATTCCAAGCGTGTAACTTATGATGCAGCACACATGACCACTTATGATGGAGCTTCTGCGGCTGGTTTTGGACTAAATTGTGTAATTTGTAGTGGAAAGAGAGCCTAACATGCATTGTATGGCCTATCCTAAAGTTGTACTACAAACAAGTCTCGGGTCTTTACAGTCATTTTTGGTCGTTACTAAAATAGTTTGTATATCTTTCATCGACGCATGTTTAGGGTCCTGCAAATTTTAGATTTCAACACTTCTGTAGGCTCATATTCACTGAAAATCTCGACTACACATATCATTTGAATTCCATACGCTATGAGGTTTTCTTTTAAAAAGACACTACACGTTAATTCTTCCAGTGGGCTATTTGCCCTTTGAAGGAAGCACCACACTAGACAACGGACTAGCATGCAACGCCCAGTGGCACAGTCAGAAAACATTCCTCTCGAAAAGTTTTCGGCCTGAGGCGGGAATCGAACCCACGCTCCTTAGCACGATGCGGCTAAATGCCTCGGTGACACTAACCACACGGCTACGAAGCCACACAGAGGTTTCTTATGAACTGTACGGCATCTAACATTTTAAAGATTATTTATCTATTTTCGATTGCTATTTATTAGCTCTCAACGTAAATATTCAGAGAAAAAGAATTGCAAAATGCTTGTTTATTATTCTCATATCAACAATTTCCATAGGAACCAAAACATTCTTTGATTGATAGACCATGGATTTTCAACGCTCCGAAATGTTTCATTGTCAGTTTACGCAATGCTATGAAATATTTTGGATAGTCAATTTACGCAGCGATTTACGCTGTTAAGTGAATCCCCCTATTATTAACAAACGATTTCCCTCAACTAATCTTTCTTTACTTCCAGATATAATTTTGTAATTCCCCAATGAATTTCTTCAAAAACCCTTGCAAACATCAGTGCAAGATGGTTAAGAATTGTCTAAAGGAATGACCCAGTAAAAATGCCGAGGAAGTCGTTTGGAATTTTCGTCGGAAACTCAAGAACTGCATTATTTTTTTTAAATTCCCCCGGATATCGTTTATTGAATGTTTCATCGATTCCTTCCGAAACCCATTAGATACCTCCAGGAAGAACTTTTGTTCGGTACCAGATTTTCTAGACCAGTTTCGATAGGGCTCCAGAAATACCTCCAGCAACTCGTTCAGGAATTTCGCCAGGAGTTCCTTGTGGGATTCATCCATGGATTATTCCAGGAATTTTTGTAAGAATATGTATTTCTACAAGGAATCCTATAACGATTTTGCCAGAAGTTTCTGTCGAAATGCCTTTAGCAAACCAAAGGATTATTCAGGAAACCATTCCAATTGTTACTCCTTCAGAGATTATTCCAAAGATTCATCAAGCGGTTTCTACTTATACTCCAATAATAATTATTCCAGAAACACATAATAATTCCTCTAGGAACATCGCTTTGGGGATTTTTGCTGAGATGTTCTCAAGGCTTTCTCAAGGTTTCACTTCGACAGTTTTTTCAAAGAAATTCCTCAAGTAATCCTCTCGACATTTTTCTAGGAATTATTTCCGACTTTTTCTTCATAGATCGCTCCAAGAATTCTTCCAGAGTTTCCACCGAGAATTCATCTGAGGATACTTCAAGAAATAACTTCATAAATTCCTATAGTGATTCGTCAAGAGTTTCCTTCAGGAATTCTCCAAGAAAACTTACTACATAAATTATTCTTATGATTTTTTTCCAGGTAATCAGAAATCCATTTGAAATTTCTCCAGAGATTCAACCTGGATCTCCAAAAAATCCCCCGGGGATTCCTCTAAAACTTCCTCTATAAATTCCTATAGAGATTCACCCATGAATTTCTTCAAGGATTTCATCAAATAGAATTAGTCCTCCAGGTTTCAACTCCGATTTTTTTTAAGAGATTTTTCCTGGAACTCCTTTTCTGAAGAAAGTTTTTGAGGAATCCCTGGATAAGTTCCTGGAGGGATTCCTGGAGCAATCCCTGAAAGAATCACTTAACAAAATCTAGAGTAAAGTCTAGAGGAATCATCGGTGAAATTTAAGAATCCTTGGGGAACTCTTGCAAATGCCTATGGAATGATTCCCAAGGAAATCTATGGAGAAATTCTTGAAGAAATCCTTGGAACATAAACATTTCGGCTGCACATACTTTATTTTTCCAACGTTTTTTTTTCTTTTAAAATAAAGTCTACGTAGACGAAAAGTATATTTCATTACAATATACAGTTGATTCTCTACCAGATCATCCCTGGATCAATTTCTAGACCATTGAAGATTTTATGAAGCCTAGGAGGAAATCTTGAAAAAAAAACTGTAGAAAATCTCTGAAATCTCTAAAGAGATCCCCTTGAGAGATTTTGCTAGATCCAGGGATTTGGAAGAATCTCTGGAGAAACGCCCATAAAAAGGATTTTCTAAATTATTTAATGAAAGACTTTTAGATACATCTTTGAAGGAATCCCTCGAGAATCCTTAGAGGTATCCTAGATAGCATCACTGTAGAAATTTTGCTGATGGAATCCCGGGAAAACACCATGTACAGATTTTTCTGAAGAACACCCTGGAATAATCCTTAGAGGAATCCATTGATTTTTTCTTTGTAGAAATGTCAGGTGAATAATTCGGATCAATGAAGAGATTTTCCAAAGGGAATTGATGTAGAAAATTTACTGGAGGAATTTTTGTATGCATTTTCTAAATGTTATTCCTGAAGAAATTGTTACGGTATTCTTTTATGAAATTCCTGCAGGAACTCATGTGAAAATATCTGGAAGAACTTCAAGAAGAATCCCTGGATACTTGTTTGGAAGCCAGAACGAATCTCTCGAGAAATGCTAGGGGTATCCCTGTAGGATTATCTAGAGAGATCCTTGGAGTAGGTCATGGAGCAAGTAATATCTTGAGTTATTCTTTAAGAGATCATTCTAGTGTAATTCCTGGAACAATTCCTGGAGAATGCCTTGAAGATATCTTTGTAGAGATTTTCCAAGAGGAATCTTTGGAGAAGTCTCTGAAAATAAAAATTCAAGGATAAAAATTCCGGAGTACTCCTGAAAATCCTGGAGGAATCCTTGAAGAAATTCCTGGAAGAATACCAGTAAAGATTTTACAGGAGGGATCAATAAAGGAATTATTGGAGACATTCCTGCAGGAACTGTTGAAGGTAATCCTGGAGCCCTATCAGAAATGTTCTAAAATGTCTCATGGCGAAATCTCTTGCAAAAGCCCTGGTAGAATCACTGAAGAAACCCCTATAGAGATTTAGGGAGAGATTTCTAGTAAAATCTCTGGAGGAATCTCCAAATGAATTCCTAGTGACATCTCTGGAAGAGTCAGTACATAACTGTAGAAGTTCTCATAAGGACAATAAGCTGAGAAGTAGGCTCTATCCCGGTTGGGACATAACGCTAGAAACAAGAAGGAGAATTTTATATTTGCTTTTTGGCAACGGTCTTTTTAAGATCTGGATGAAAAATCATTAATTTTGTGCTGTCGAAAATGTTCACACCATACCCTACTGGAACCGAACCGTCATACTACACATACGTATAAACTACTGAATGTGATATGTACTTTTCCAGTTCCAGCTGTCCTTGTGCCATTGTGCTTAGAATGGCCATACCTACAAAACTGTCCAGAGTTCTAATCTAGGAATCCCTATCTTTCATATAAAGCTTAAGGCTCAAGAATCCATCATTCAATCATCAGCAATCATCAAATATTAAAAACTTTTTTGTTCGTTAAAATTTCAATCAATCCTTATAAAAATCTATTATCGCATTTCAAGTGGCAAGTGAAATACAATGATAGATTTTCAAAAGCATTGCTTCGATTTTGAGCAAAAAAAACTGGTTTTGAAAATTTATAAAACGATGATGGTTATTTTCCTCTTAATATAAATGTGAATTTTTTTCTAAATGCTTTAGGAAGGAATAATTCTTGCACGGATTTTTTACAGGAACAGTTTCAGATCCATTCCAATGGCTCTCCAGAAATTTATTGAGGACTTTAACAAAACAAAACTTCCCGGGATTTCATTTTCAACTAATTGACCAGGCTAATGTTGTATTGCCCCCAGGAGGTCGTTTTATTATTCATAATTTTCTCCAAATCTCTATAGTGTCTATTTCTCCAGAGATTCTTCACATAATTTTGCAAGAAATTTATCCAAAACATATCTCTAGGTATTTCCTTGAGAAGAACTTTCAATCACAACCGTATTGCCTACACCAGTTCTAATTCATTACTCCAGGGATTTCTTCACAGAGTTCTACCAGAGACTTCACTGGTGATTTCTCCAGACTTTTCCAGGTAATTCTCCATAAATTTAGCCATTTGTCCAAGGATTGTTCCAGGTATTTTTCCAGAAAAATATAGACATAGATTTCTCCAGCGAAATCTCTACAGCACTTTTTCCAGATTTTTTTCCAAGAATACTCCAGGACCCAAGCAACCAATAGTTCGGATTGTACTTAAGCAGTGAACTCCATAGTTTACTTTTGGTATAAATCTAGTTTCAGTGAAACTTTCTCGCTGATTAAGAGATCACTGCGGATATTAAATGAACTTGATTCTCAAATGAGTAACTCATGAACTCATCAACAACTTGAAAGTTCAGAACAAGTTCGAATTCAACTTATTTTGTACTTGAAGGTAAACATCAAACTTAAACGAACTTTATATAAACTGTAAAGTCCGGTTAATTACTTAAAAAGTAAGCTGATTAAGCCAAAACATGCCCTTTTATCCGAACTTTTGGTTGCTTGGGGAATTTCCTCAAGGGATTTCTCCAAAGATGTATACAAGGATTCCTTCAGCAATTCACCCACATCCTTCTGAGATTTTCCAGCTTTTTCTTCAGGGTTTTCTCCAGAGATTACTCCAGAAAACCCATTTTATTGTTCCTCCAAGAGTTGTCCTAGGGATTTTTTCAGAAATCCCTCCAGAGATTTTCCCAAGAATTCCTCCAGAGATTTTCCCGGGTATTCCTACAAAAACTCCAGCAAGTATTTCTTCAGGGATTTTGCCAGAGATTTAACCAGAGATTCCTTCAGCATTTCTCCCAGAAGTTCCTTTAGGGATTCCTCCGTCAATCCTACAGGTAATTCTTAATATTGTTTCTATAGAATTGCTCTTGGAAGCCTTCCAAGTATTTCTCCAGGAATTTATTTACGGATTTCTAAAAAAAATCTTCATGGAAGGAGTTTCTGCGATCATTCTTGAAAGAATCCTTAAAAGGAATCTTGGGATTATTTCTGATGAAATTTTTGGAGGAATTCATGATGGAATTTATCTTTGGAAGAATTTCTGGAGAAGTTCATGGAAAGATCTCTGAAGGTATTTTTTGAGGCCTTAATCAATTGTCTAAAATTAACTTTAAGGTAAATCCCTGGAAGATTTGTTAAAGAAGTTTTGTAATTATAAAAATCCTCAAATTCTTTTCTTTTGCGATTTTGCTAAAACTATCTTTAGGAGAATTTCTGGAGAAAACTCTTGAAGATCCCTTTAGTAATTTGTGAAGTAATTACTTGTAGAATGCTTGTAGAATCACTGAAGCAATCCGTTGAGTATCCCTGAAAAAAATCTCCGGAATAATTCATGGAAGAATTTTGAGAGGACTACATGTGGAATACACTGAATGCATCCTCTGAGGAGTTTCTGTAGAAATATCTGGAGTTATCCTTAAAGAAATTGTCCTAGTGTAACTCCTGGAGGAATCCCTGAAGACATCTCTGCAAGAATCCCAGTAGAAGCATTCTGGAAGAATGCTTGGAGAAGTCTCTGGAAGAATTTCTGGAAAAATATCTGAAGAAACATCATGAGGAAAAATACCTGGAAGAATCTCTGGAAGAATCCCTGGACCAATCCAAAAAAAAATCATGGAGGAATTTTTGGAGATAATCCTGGAAGAATATTATTAAAAATTTTTTTTCATGTTACTGCTCTTGAGGAACTCGTTGCGAAATTTCTAGAGGAATCACTGAAGAGAATTTTCTTGAGGAATCCCTGGAATATTCCTTGGAGAAAACCCTGGAAGTATCCCTGGAGGAACTCCGGCCGAATTTCTGGAGGAACTTCTGAAGGTGCTCCTGGAGCCCTGTCTGATCCGGTCCTTAAAAATCTGGTTGCGATCAAAACTTCTTCGTGATGGAAACTCTGTCAAAATTGTTGTAGAGATTATCTATAATAATTTTGTGGTAAAATCCATGGAGGAATCTTCCAAAAAAATCCTGGACAAATCTCTGGAAGAGCCTTGGGGAAATTTTCCACCAACACCAATGTTTTCATTCTCAATCTGACCAGGACGAATGAATATTTTGATTTCCTTTCCTACTACAAAACTTTCTACCGTTGCTATGCAACGCAAGTTCGACGAACCAACATGTTTGAATGCACGAATATGTTCCTACAAAATGTTCGCTAGTAGTTCGTGCACATATTACACAGTTTGCGCAAACATTCGTGCAACTCGCACAAATGTTCGTGCATTGCACGCACTGTGTAATCAAGGCTTTATCCTTCAGCCAAAATTCATGATACAAGATTTTTTTTTATTTTCTTTTGGTAGCTTAATTATGGTTTTTAAAGAGAAAAAACGCCAGTTTGGTTTAAATTGCTGGTCGTTTTCCATGGATTTTTTTTCCTTCCCATCCGATCAAAGCCTAATACCGTTCGATAGGGCGGAGTTCTGGGCTGTTTGGAAGGTTGTGGGCTTTGAGTACCAAAACAACGTTGTTCGCATCGCACTACTCGATTTCCTTTTTCCCATAGTGGCAGCTCGCCAAGTTTGGCCAGAGCAGCACAGATCTATTAGGGTTATAAATTTCTGTCGTATTTCTTTGAGAAATGCATCGACAAACTCTTAATTGAATCCCTAGACAAAATCTGAATTTATCTCAAAGTATTCTTTGAGCAACGGTATCCTGAACTGAAATCCTTATATTATTATACTTTAAGGTGAAGATAAATCAAAGCCAGAGTTCAAATTGTCAAGAGCACGGATCAGGAGAACCAAACATCCGTTTAAGCTGAAAACTTAATCGATTGGTCACTAGCTGGTGGTGACCAATCGATTAGGTTTTCAGCTCAAACGGATGTTTGGTTCTCCAGATCCGTGCTCTTGCAAATTTGAATTTTGGCTTCGATTCATCTTCACCTTAACAGTCGTACACCATATGAAACACATACTGTGCGTGATCTTGGAAACCTTCGAAAATGGTTGTAGATCGTCACAGTTACTTTACATCTTTGTGGTGTCTTCTACGTGATAATACCTGATTCTCCAAGGAATGGTCGTTCAGAAGATATCAAAACGATTTGAAGTAAGTTCGACGATCTAAAAGCATTCTGAATCCCGTGTCCCATGATAGCCGACCTGGTTGGAGAGGTTGATCCTCAACATGCTACACAGAAAAAAATCCGTTCTCGTATCCGTGAACAGTAGACGTGATCTCGTCAACACGCAAAAATACACCGAGAACTAGATCATGTTTATGCGTAAACATGATGGTAGTTCATGGTGTATTTTTGACAGTTCACGTTTTCCAGAACTCTTTTTTGAGCGTGTATATGCTATGAACCTGAGACGAGACTCGCGAAGACGGTCTTCTTTTTCTGTGATTGCTGAGTTTTTTTCTTATTCCACTTTGTGTTTATACCAATTATGCGCATGCTGTTCAAATCCTCACATGAACTTCTCAGCAAAAAATGATTGAATTTGCATCACAACGAATCATAGATAGCCGTTTGAGTGAATTTTCATGCCAGCAAACGTAGCAGACATTAGAAATAATTAATCTTCTGCTTAGATTTATCAGCAACTTTGGAAAAAACTGCTCCACCGACTGAGGTTTTTAATAACAGTTTACTTTGAACACAATACTTTTCACTTTTTCAGCCATAAAAACGGTGGGCTGCATTTGACGTTTAGTGAGAGGGGAAACTGGGCTGCATATGACGTTGATATTTTTCCTCTTCGCGAGTCTCTCTCAGCTATGAACCAATGCACGAGTTCACTAATTTGACGTTTGAGCGGTGCCGAATTCACTCGTTGCCATGGTCACGTAAATAACATGGCACCGCTCAAACGTCAGATAATGAACTCGTGCATCGCTCCATAGGTATGGAGGGTGTGGACGGTCTATCCAACAACCAGTTTGTATTCAGGAAAGGTAAATCTACTCTGGATGCTCTCCAGTCGGTCGTTAAGACAGCTGAGCGTAAGAGTTGCGGCCCGTTACTGCGTGGTTGTGACTCTGGATGTGAAGAATGCGTTCAACATCGCAAGCTGGGAAGCGATAGCTCACACACTTCATCGCCTCAAGGTACCGGTGCAGTTGTGTAAGCTTCTATAAAGCTATTTTGATGGTAGGATACTACTGTACGACACAGAGGGATAACCGCGGGAGTACCTCATGGTTCAAACCTGGGCCCCGATGTTATGGAATAGGATGTACGATTACATACTGAGGCTGCCCGTTCCGACGGGTGTTAAGATTGTTGGCTTCGCCGACGACATCACTCTAGTGGTCTATGGCGAATCGATGGAGGAAGTAGAATTGACAGCAGCGCACCATATCTTCATAGTTGCGGAATGGATGAGGTCTAGAAAACTAGGACTGGCCCGTCACAAGACTGAGGTGGTGGTGGTTAACAACCACACGTTCGAGTGGTAGGTGATTGCTCCATAGAGTCCAAGCGATCCTTTGGACATCGTGGGATAATGATCGATGACAAGCTTATTGTTAGCTTCGCTAGTCACGTTGAATATGCCTGTAAAAGGGTATCTATGGCTATTCGGCGGTGCTTTCGAGGATAATGTCTTGATGAGTACGGATACCGTATACTGGAATGCAGTAACTACGTCTGTCACTCATATTATGCTAGAATTACAGCGCCTCCTGCGCATAGAGCCAGATTCGGCTGCAGGGGGTTATCCCTGTCAAGCCTGACCAGACCTGGTCTCCTGTAACAATGTTTACGTCGGATAGGAGAAGCAGTTTGTCGAGGCTACTTCTGCTACATGTGTTAAAGTATATATGCATATAAAAAAAGGATCGTTCTCGCGTAAATAATGCGAATTTACTTTTGTGGTTCCCCCTGACCCCCTGACGCAAATCCCGACTACGTCCATTCTATTAGAGCCGGTAGTGTCTCTCCGCAGCAATCAGAGCTGAAAACTCGTTCGCGCCTTATTTTGCAGATCGTGTTGAATTTGATATAATTATCCACGCTGTGCAATCCCTCATCGGCACCTTCCTCACCCCTTCGTGCGACCCTGCCCTCCCCCATCAAGCAATCGATTTCTGTTCGAGTCGATCAATCACATTAGCGAGTAATGACGGACGCCGACCTGACCGGAAGCACTCGCTATTGAGTCCGGAAATTTCTCCTTGATCGGAGATCGAAGTCTGATCGGCTGCTGTCTGGTACCTACTGCCGTGCCCAGATGTGTTCGATGAGATTCGACCGACACACATATACGGGGTGAGACTTGAGGAACCGTTAAGGCGCGCCGTGTTTTTGCTACCGTGTATTCGGCGAGTGACGAGGAATTCAAGAGGTTAACCTCAAGTTGCGCTCGATTTCATGCCAGAAAATTCCTTTGTGCAGTCAGTTGAGACCCACTCGAGTAGGTACTGCCTAAGTATGACTGCAACAATCAATATGCATGCAGGTAGCTCAAGCTGTACGGCTGCTGCAATCCAAGTTAGTTCACACGTGAGTGAGTGATGTATGAAATATGTGCGCGGCACGATTTACTGTTTCTCTACGTTGCACAGTGGCCCATAGCCAAAAGTCGGAAAAATGGTGTTTGTAAATTTTTCAATTGATGTTGTTTTATTAGTTCTTCAATATATTTAGAATAACAATTCCCTAATGTGTGGGATGGACTGGTGTTCATTTTGATTTTTCACATAATGTGAACTGTAAAACGTCAGCTGAAGTTATTTTTTTTAATTTGTTAAAATGTGTGGTTGTTGCTCCATAAAATCATAGATCCTGCACCAAACTTATCTCAACCAGTCTGTCAAGACCCATGTTTTGATTTTTGAAAATTTTTCTAAGATCAGACTTTTGGATCGTCACACTTTATATAAAGATCCCACACAAAATGGTTACCCAAATACATAAAGATCAGTACATAAGATATCTAGTTTTGGCAATTTGCACGGATTGCGACCACTGTGCGTTGGCTCTGAGAAAGGCACGATCGATCGGCGCGTCGTGGGCGGCTTACTTGTGGAAGGTTATTCACACTGCTGTCCGCTGGTCCAAGTCAGTGCAACTAGCCGAGGCAGTAATGATTGAGTTGTCGTAAAGTAGACGACTGCATGGAAGAATGTGATAACGAATGCAAATATTCAGTTGGAGATAATCTTACAATCAACATGACAGACGGCATGCTTCCATGCATAGTAACACAATTATGTTGTCGAAGAT
This sequence comes from Aedes aegypti, assembly GCF_002204515.2. NCBI lineage: Eukaryota > Metazoa > Arthropoda > Insecta > Diptera > Culicidae > Aedes > Aedes aegypti. The sequence continues at coordinate 125,091,495 of NC_035109.1, read as the reverse complement.
TGTTGTTGGGTGATTGCAAAATTCTTCTTGATTTCGAAGCATTTCGTTTGAACGTTCTTGTTCTGATTTGGTGAGAGAATAGATAGGATGATAAGCTAATATTGAGGTACATATTTCTTCGATGACCATGATCATGAATTAAAACAGAATCATCTTGATTATATGAATAATTGAATTAAAATAATTGAGAAGCATGCTCTGTCCCAGTGAGGACGTTAATGCCAAGAAGAAGAAGAAGACGTTTACCCGGAACTCCGATAGCAGTGTGTTGAAAAAAATGACATACTGATTGTTAGTTAAGTTTAGTAATATTGAAAAATATCTATCTTTTGGTTATAAAAATGTACGCGCTTAGGGCAATCTCTATTAGTCGCAAAACTATATGTTTTATCAAGAAAGACAAAAAAACGAGTAAATATTTCAATATACTTTTCAAAAACTTGTACTTTCTTCTATGAGTGAAACATAACATCTCGAACTACGTAAAATTTATTAAATTTACCACTTATAATGTCCAATGTTCAAATTTTGCCGACAAAATGAGCATTTCATTGGAAAGAGAATCGATCATGTTACGTGCGTAGTGTAGTGAAAAAGTGTGTAGTATTTGTCGGTAAGTACAGTGCGGCGACGGAAGAAACAACATTACATCCTGGTAAAATCATTCATTATTATTATTTACTTACCTATTACCATACGAAACTAAATACGTGCCAGGGTCGAATATATAATTTTCGATTCGGGAAGTGTAAAAATATTTCAGATATCCATTTGATATCTGGGTGTTTTTATGCGGGGCTTACTGTATATGAAAATGACCTCAGAATGTGTGTGTATTTACTGCCATTCTTGAAATGGGTCGTTGGAATTTCAGTAGAGCTACCACCTTTCATCTCCTGGGCTAAAATTGTCTGCAGATATAAAGATATCGAAGGGTGTCAATAAATACATGCATACAATTTTCTTCCATAAAAGCACTGCCGGTCAGTGGGAGGTGGATTGTATACACACACACACACACACACACAAAATGAGCATTTCATTGGAAAGTTTATGCCCCACAATTTTTCTGAAGGCTGCAAGTCGATTAATCATAAAGTCAGTATAGAAAAATCTTGGTAATTTTGCAGGTTTTCGAAAATTTTCAAACGTGAATTACAATAGTACTCAACTTGAGCATGAGAATGATTGACCGCCCGCAGGTGCTACTACGTTATTGCAAGAACAGCTATACTTACACAGAGATCAGTAGGATCTCTAATCTAAGCGCTTGCACAGCCAATATTAAAAAGCATCCTGGAAACACCGAAATAGCTTTCAGGATTTTCTTGTCAGCATTAATATTTGTAACATATCAATGATTTAATACAAATATTAAAATGGCCAGGCCCACTGTGCAGACTTGGGGTTTGAAGGTAATTCAAAAATTTACGGCGATCAGGTTATTCATAAATGAATATCATGATGAACGAAAAATTTTCAAATGCTGTGGAGGAAGAAACGGGGACAACCGTACCAACCGTTCCATATAGAGAGATAGGCAAAATCGCTGGGAGTGGCGTAGCTAAGATTGTTAATGCGCGCTCCATTGCACACTGGGCCAGGAGCAGAATTTATCCAGACAAATCCTCTAGCGCTTTAGGAGTGCATTTTTCCGGGTTGGTGTCAAAGGAGACTTATCTTGAATTTGTTTGTTCTTCAATTTGATGATAAAAGTTAGTTGGAAATTTCGCCGCATAGGTGGCGCTGCGATGCAAACTTTTTTGTTTTACGTCCTAGAGCTTTTGCGTCTTCGGCAATATTTTAGAACGTGTAAAAATACGACAAGTTGTCGAAGACACCAAAGTTCTAGGACTTCAAATAACAAAGTTATGGTAAAAAATGTGTAAATCACTTAAATTTTACGTTTTTTCTACTTTTTATGTCAAAATCGTAAAATGTTTCATTTTAAAAACCATGCGTCGCTTGGTTTCGATAACATACATGTACGGTATGAAAAAATATCGTATTTTTATATAAATATTTGAATTTTTGAACAAATCATTGTAAAAATATTATAATTTTTAACATAACTTTACTCAAAAAGTTGCAAGTTTTTGCAAAAACTTATCAATGTTCCTAAATACGCTATATTTTATCTACCAAATGTCAAAGTGTTCCAGATGTATATTTTGATATATTTGAGATATGTGAATTCAAAATAACCATCTCTTTATATAAATATAATGGACTTATTATTAATTCTATCATTGTACTACAAGATTTTTGACACATTGCGTCAGTTAAGATTTGTTAATCAAATACTTTTATTTTGATACTTGTGATTTGTAAATAGTTATTTATATCAGAGAGAACTGTATCGACACGGTCATAACAGAGGATGTAAAAAAATAATTATAGCAGGCCACACCGAAGTTCTAATTAGACAGTTGCTGGAGAAGACAAAAGAGCCACATAACAATATGAAAATATCTAGATACTGTAAGACCTGACTAACAAAAAGTATTTGATTAATAAAACTTGACTCACGCAATGTGTCAACAATCTTGTAGTACAATGATAAAATTAATATTAAGTCTATTCTATTTATATGAAAAAGGTGGTTATTTTGAATTCAGATATCTCAAATATATCAAAATATACATCCGGCAAACTTTGACATTTGGTAGATTAAATATAGCGTATTTAGGAACATTGATAAGTTTTTGCAAAAACTTGCAACTTTTTGAGTAATGTTATGTTAAAAATTATGATATTTTTACAATAATTTGTTCAAAAATTCAAATATTTATACATAAATAGGATATTTTTTTTTCATACAGTACATGTATATTATCGAAATCAAGCGACGCATGGTTTTTAAAATGAAACATTTTACGATTTTGACATAAAAAGTAGAAAAAACGTAAAATTTAAGTGATTTACACATTTTTTACCATAACTTTGTTATTTGAAGTCCTAGAACTTTGGTGTCTTCGACAACTTGTCGTATTTTTACACGTTCTAAAACATTGCCGAAGACGCGAAAGCTCTAGGACGCAAAACAAAAAAGTTTGCATCGCAGCGCCACCTATGCGGCGAAATTTCCAACTAACTTTTATCATCAAATTGAAGAACAAACAAATTCAAGATAAGTCTCCTTTGACACCAATCCAGAAAAATGCACTCCTAATGCGCTAGAAGGTTTTGTCTGGCTGAATTCTGCTCCTGGCCCAGTGTGCATTGTTGTTTGTGGTCCATTTCCTGGGATGGGACTCAGGTATTTCTCCCTTGTGTCCTGGCTCTAGGCTTAAGAAGTACTAGTACTCTCATTGTTATAAAAAAACAATAACGGCTGCGTCCGAATGCAGGACCATTTGAGTATAGGAGGAAGAGCCCTATGCACTTCCATGAGAAAACACTGAGAGTTTGGATATGGGAAAATATTCGTTTTAGTAAACGATAAAGATATAATTTGTAATGAATACATAAGCATATACATGGGTGATCGATACCGAGTGCGGTACAACAGATTCACACTACTGACGCTTTTCGTTTTTTAACACACACAACGCGAGCCAAACACAATCGATCCGGATTCCGTCGCTCGCACACAAAAAAGCGTGCAGCACATTCAACGGATCAAACACTATTGTCACGTTCGGTTTCATTTTTCTTTCGCACACTTTGTTTTTTTACCCGTACTACGCGGACCGGAGACCGGATATAATTGAAATTTTCGACTTGATCAACAGCGATAGGCTACTTCTATTTTTTTGTTTTCATTTGTATTGTGAATTTCGCACTTTATCGAACGCGACGATTTGTAATCGTTGCCAGCTTACCATCCGCTGCGAATTTGACATTTCAACAGTCTTATCAAAATTACGGCGAATCACCTCCTTCGATTTGTTTGCTGGCGACGAGTTTGTCGATCTGTTTGAAAGTTGGTGGCGCGTATTGTTCTCTATGTAACAGGCAATATCACCTTGAAAGTACTTACTTTAGGAATTCATGAATATGTGTTTTGTTCTCCGACGGGTTTGTACATCAATCCTTCTGCTTAAATTATTCTATGAATTCCTCTAGTGTTTCCTCAAGCCATTGCTCCTAAGATTTTTCCAAGAATCGCTCTAAGTATCCTTCAAAATTCACAACAATTTGTCAAAATATAGTACAAGTTATTCCAAAACACTTTGTCGAAGACACCAAACCTCTAGGGTGCATAACTAGAGTACTAGAGTACTACAGCTCAGTTATTGGGTCACCAAGTGGCTCGGTAGCTTAGTTGGTAAAGCACTCGTCTAGCATACAAGAGTCCTGGGTTCAAATCCCAGTTATTTTAAGCTGAGGATTTTGTTCTTACATAAGTGGTTCGTGCACTCTATGTATGTTCATGAAGGTCACAAAAAATTCCCACCAGAAACGATCCTAAATGGCACCTGTATTTGGAACTAGCTTTCAATCTGGTATTGCTTTAAAGATGCTCACATGTATTTGAGAATACATGGGGCCCAGATAGCCATAGCGGTAAACGCGCAGCTATTCAGCAAGACCATGCTGAGGGTCGTGGGTTCCAATCCCGCTGGTCGAGGATCTTTTCGTAAAGGAAATTTTCTCGATTCCCAGGGCATAGAGTATCTTCGTACCTGCCACACGATATACACATGCAAAAATGGTCAATTGGCAAAGAAAGCTCTCAGTTAAGAACTGTGGAAGTGCTCATAAGAACACTAATCAGAGCAGCAAGCTTTGTCCCAGTTGGGACGTAATGCCAGAAAGAAGAAGATGTATTTGAGAACATCTGCAAAGTACCACTGCAAGCAATACCACGACTTTGACCGAATGCCGTTTGGCCGAATGCCGTTTGACGGAATGCTGTGTGGCCGAATGACATTTTGCCGAATGAGTTGTTTGGCCGAATACCATTTGGCCGAATCACGAACAAAAAAAAGTTTTTCAACGCTTATGTACTGCCGTGAATCGCAAGTCAGTCTCATCTGTAAAAAGTAGGCATTGAGAAAATGGACTGTGAAGTTTACAAACTCGTTTTCCATACGAATATTCGAAAAAATCCTGAAGATTCAAACAGGGTTGGATCTCAATGAAACTTTCACAAATTGCTTTTTACCAGTAGTGGGACTGATATGCGGTTACATTTAATTATGGGACAATCCGACTTGGTGTTTTTTCCTTAGTTTACTGAACGAAATATTTTTCCTCATTAGTGCAGCTGAAAGTTCATATGAAGGTATGTTGAAAACTGGTATCAATTCAAATTTGACGAAAATGCAGATTCATAAGTGTGGCCAAATAACTAACCTGCTCTTTGTACTACTATTGAACTTTTCAGTATAGGCTGCTTTTAGGTTGAAAATTCAACTGAAGAAGTTTCCTAGATATTTTCCACACCATTCTTAGTAGTATCCATACCATTTCAGAAATTTTTAGTGATTACAATGGTTAAAACATGTGCTTTTCATAATATTCATATATGGCAAAATAAAATTAACGCTTTGTTGCCAAAATCGGTAACACACTTTAATATCATTCTTTAAAGAAATCCCTGAACAAATATCTCTGGAAATTCAATAGTACTTTCGCGGCAAAATTTTCTAAAGGGCTAAATTTTTTAAAGGAATACATGAAGCAACATCAAATTGATTTTTAGAGAAATGTAAAGAACCACTTTATATGACAATCTTGTGGACTATTAGAACGTATCCTTAGAATACCACCTGGAAGTATCATTTGATGGTTTTTATAGTACGTTCTGAATAATTTTTAATGCAAAATTTTCAAACAATCCTTGAAGGCTTTCCAAGATATTTTATGATAGATTTGTTGAGGAATCTGAAGAAAAACTTTAGGAAAAAACTCGAACGTAAAGTTGAAAAAAAACGGTTGGTATTCTGAAGAATTTGTGGAATCCTCGTTTGGTGGAATTGAACACAGACACAGAGATGTCTCCTCATAGACCTTTGGAATCTTTAGCAACCTGTTTGAAACGTTGAAGAGCTTGTTGAGATCTCTGGGAAATGTTAAGATCGCTTGAGAACTTCATGGAATTTCTTGGAGCACTTTTGGAAACCTTTGAACCCAGAAACTTCTTTAGAATCTCTAGATAGTATTGAAAAGTATGTACTGTTAAACTGTGCAATCTCCTAAGAAACTACGACTCCTGGGAACCTCTGAAAACCTCTTGAGAGTTCCGTAGAACATTTGAAAACCCTGTATTCTCGAGAAATTACGCAAAGTTCAAGTGAAGTTACCAACTTGAGTATATAGTGCCAATGTAGAACTATTTGATGACTAATTGATCTAGTACCGGCAATCATTTGGAATCCGTATGTTGTTTTTCAATCTATGGAAAGTGCGTGGAAACCTATTAAATTCAGCAAACCAGTGGAAGTATCTTGGGAACCTCAAACCATTTTTTCCTTTTAAAGCATTATGTAATTTATAGACGATCCGTTTCAAGAACTGTCCGTAACTAAGTGTTCTATATTTGAAGCGTGCGTCGGATACACATATTTCATCATGATATTGGATTTGCGAGGAAGGACATATGCTAAACATAACGTGATCATTAAACTATTAAACCACAATGTTCGGGAAATGGATACGATAAATTATGTTATGAGACAGCTAATTTTATTCAGAAATCAGCTTCCAAGAGACATCCCTTCGTCAGTCTAAGGAACCTTGTACTAAGACGCGGCAGAGAAACAACATAGAGATCCATTTGTCATCACACTGTTTTCCTGTCAGTTGGGCAAGCTCCATCCATTCTCCGGAACCAGTCGACAAACGATTCAAAACAAAACAAGAAATAAATTAACTTCCTGAACAAACCTTACCGGAGGTCCGATAAAAAGATAAGCTTGTCTCGAGGGGGGAAACAAACCATTCCTCACGCAAATAAATCTGAGAGACGAGACCGAAACTATAAGATACTGGCTTTTGGGCGATTACCCGTGGTAATCCTAAGCTATAAATAGTCTGGTAGATAACTCATTGGTAGTTTGGCTTCACATAAGTTGATTATTCTGCTTGAAGCTCCCTGATCTTATTCAATGAATTTGAATTTAAACTGATTGTGGTCAATTTTGTTTTACGATTATAAAATCAATCTAGAACGCTTGCGTTAAAATCCGTCATTATCTGTCATAAAAGATATTGGTTCATACGCTATAAAACACCACTTCAGATCACCTTTCCGATGCTTACTGTTGAAATGACAAGAACATGAAACGATCATTAAACCGTTCGTTCTTTGGAACCAGTTTCAAAAATTGAAATCTACGCCGCGACTCACGGGTCGTCTTTGTCACTCATCGTCATCTGAATCTAGCACGCTTAAACGGAGTAACACAAAATTGAGATCGATTTGCACAAAACCGAACTCCTCTGAAGTAACACATCAGATTCTAATTTTAACACATGCTAAACAACCTGCTCCTGGGATTGTTCAGGATAACAAATGGTAGTGGTTTAGAAGAGCCCGATTTTGTGTAACTTCATTTTAGAGAGTGAAGCTGGTAGCACGTCATTATCATCACCATCACCATCATCATAATCGCAATCATCGGCGGAGGGGCCAATTTCCGGAACGCGTTTGGCTCAAGGTCGAAAAGCGGATTTCATGAGATTGTTGATTTTGCGGTGTGGTTCTCACAGAGTCAGTCACGAGAGCCCCCCCCCCCCCCCCCCCCGAATCCACTCTCGGAGATCGTTTGTTTACCTTTATGATGATTTGAATCGCAAATTGAAGAGGAATGAATACTGAACGACAAAAAAAAAACTGCAAGAACCGGAGATGGTGGGCACGACTTGGCTAACGCGAGCTGAAGTGGATTTTGGGACGTGTTTAAAATTGGTTAGATGGTAGAGGCAGGTGCAGATTGGGTTGGGTAGTTACTGTTCTTGAGTTCGAAAAATTGAGCAATTGTTAGCTCATAAAACTCATACAATACGGACAAAAAAAGTTTATGGACAGAAAGTCGTAAAATTAAACGTAAAAAGGAAAAAAAAACGTCGGGAGACAAAAACATAGAAAACAAAAAATCGTAAGAACAGATGATCAAAGGACAAAAGATCGAAAAGACAAAAGTTCTATAAAACGAAAGGTCGAATAGGTCAAAAGAAAAAAGAGGAAAATACAAAAGGATGAAAAGACAAAAGTATTAAAATGATTTAAATTCAGGAAACTCGTCCTTCAAGCCCCATTAAAATAATCAATATCTGTGTCGTTTCTAAAACAAATAATTTCATTTTCTTTGAAAATTACAGTTGATGTTCACTTTTGAATAATTAATTCTCACACATAAAATTTTCACTACCGTTTAGTAACTGTTACCTATTACAAACGTTTAAAATTTTTAGAAGAAAAAAAATCGCTCCCTTGCTTTTCAACTTTTGCTTATCACCAATTTACGAATTAATGTTCAAACCGTGCATGTCATACGTGAGCTAATACGCATTTTTTTTCGGTGGACAGTCCTGTCAACGGTGACATGCATGCACGCAAAGGATATTCAATTATGCATGATGGCTTAATTTGTGAGGGGTTTGGTTCAAGCATGCTTGATGGCGATGGATGACGACAGCCGAACCATAAATCATTGCGACTGATTTAATTTGAGCACACGAGAAGTGTTAGTGTAAAAAAGCTCCAGAATGTCGAGGTTGTTTCCTCCTGGCTATGATTGATGTGAAATAATTCGTTGCATTGAGAAGTCGAAATGCATTGCTCTCTTGGGATTCGATTTTGCAGGGTTCTTCTAGTTCTTTAATTTTCCAGTCTTCTACTTTTTTAGTCGTCTAGTCTTCTTGCTTTTTAGTTTTTAGTCTTCTAGTCTTCTAGTCTTCTAGTTTTTTAGTCTTCTAGTTTTCTAGTCTTCTGGTTTTCTAGTTATCTATTCTTATAGTCTTCTAGTCTTCTTGTCTTCTAGTCTTCTAGTCTTCTAGTTTTCTAGTCTAGTAGTCTTCTAGTCTTCTAGGCTTCTAGTCTTCTAGTCTTCAAGTCTTCTCGTCTTCTTGTCTTCTAGTCTTCTACTCTTCTAGCATTCTTGTCTTCTAGTCTTCTAGTGTTATCGTCTTTCAATCTTCTAGTCTTCAAGTCTTCTAGTCTTCCAGTCTTCTAGTCTTCTAGTTTTCTAGTCTTCTAGTCTTCCAGTCTTCCAGTCTTCCAGTCTTCCAGTCTTCTAGTCTTCTAGTCTTCTTGTCTTCTAGTCTTCTAGTTTTCTAGTCTTCTTGTCTTCTAGTCTTCTAGTCTTCTAGTCTTCTAGTCTTCTAGTCTTCTTGTCTTCTAGTCTTCTAGTCTTCTAGTCTTCTAGTCATCTAGGCTTCTAGTCTTCTAGTCTTCTAGTCTTCTAGTCTTCTAGTCTTCAAGTCTTCTAGTCTTCTAGTCTTCCAGTCTTCTAGTCTTCTAGTCTTCTAGTCTTCCAGTCTTCCAGTCTTCCAGTCTTCTAATCTTCTAGTCTTCTAGTCTTCTAGTCTTCTAGTCTTCTAGTATTCTAGTCTTCTAGTCTTCTAGTCTTTTAGTCTTCTAGTCTTCTACTCTTCTAGTCTTTTAGACTTCTAGACTTCTCGTCTCCCAGACTTCTAGACTTCTCGTCTCCCAGACTTCTAGTCTTATAGTCTTCTTGTTTTCTAGTCTCTAGTCTTTCAGTCTTTTGGTCTTCTAGGCATTTCATCTTTCAGTCTTCTAGTCTTCTACTCTTCTAGCCTTCTTGTCTTCTAGTCTTCTAGTGTTCTCGTCTTTCAATCTTCTAGTCTTCTAGTCTTCTAGGCTTTAGTCTTCTTGTCTTCTAGTCTTCTAGTCTTCTAGTCTTCTAGTCTTCTAGTCTTCTAGGCTTCTAGTCTTCTAGTCTTCTAGTCTTCTTGTCTTCTTGTCTTCTTGTCTTCTAGTCTTCTAGTCTTTTAGTCTTTTAGTCTTCTAGTCTTTTAGACTTCTAGACTTCTCGTCTCCCAGACTTCTAGTCTTATAGTCTTCTTGTTTTCTAGTCTCTAGTCTTTCAGTCTTTTAGTCTTCTAGGCATTTCATCTTTCAGTCTTCTAGGCATTTCATCTTTCAGTCTTCTAGTCTTCTAGTCTTCTAGCCTTCTTGTCTTCTAGTGTTCTCGTCTTTCAGTCTTCTAGACTTCAAGTCTTCTAGTCTTCTACTCTTCTAGGCTTCCAGTTTTCTAGTCTTCTAGTCTTCCAGTCTTCTAATCTTCTAGGCATTTCATCTTTCAGTCTTCTAGTCTTCTACTCTTCTAGCCTTCTTGTCTTCTAGTCTACTAGTGTTCTCGTCTTTCAGTCTTCTAGTCTTCTAGTCTTTCTAGTCTTCTAGTCTTCTAAGTTTCAAGTCTTCTAGCCTTCTAGTCTTCTAGTCTTTCAGTCTTCTAGTCTTCCAGTCTTCTAGTCTTCTAGTCTTTTAGTCGCCTGGAAGCGGAATTTGGGCAAGTGTGCCACCTTAAGGAAATTGTTCTCTAGCTTTGCTTAAAGCTTATAAAATCCATCATGATGTTAGTTTCACATCTTTCCATAACCACTGTGCTATTTAAAAAGAAAATAATTTCAAAAAGTATTAGTTTTGGAGCTTCTCAAAAATCATCCAAAATAACCTATTTTTTGACACTATGGGGCAAGTGTGCCACCCATATGGGGCAAAACGGCCACCGAATGAACATCGCATGTAATTCTACTTGTAATCAAATTTTCTTCATTTCCTAATAATATTACTTACAAAGCAGACACTAATCGATAATATGAAAAATAATTTAAAGTTTACCGTAATAAGGGGATGCTTTATAACGAGGTTTAAAACATGCATAACTCTCTATTACTCAATTCGAATAACTCAAATGGTTATTTTTGTCTCCATTCAATACAATATATAGATAACCCTTATATTACGGCAAATATGTATAATATTAAACTCGATTAGCAGTAAATAACGGTAAAATATTGATGTAGATATGTAAAACGGTACTTAATAAGCCGAAAAACATGCTATTAATGAATATTTTGAGTAAAAATCACTTTGGGGGACAAAAATGTCAGTTATTCCCCTACTATACTTCAGAAACCACTACTGGTGCCTCATTTTGGTTTATTATTATAATTTTGTTGATGATGTTTACATTTTTATAAATTTCACTCCAACAATTTTCGTTTACCAAATAGGTGGCACACTTGCCCCAATAAGTATACATTTCAACCAAACTGGATTTCGTATGTTAAACTAAATATTTTTTTTGTTCAAATGTCACAATAACTTACACATTTGAATAGTTTCACGATTAGTTAGAACGTTAGAAAAATCTGTTAAGAATTTACCTTTTACCATACTATTTAGAAACAACATAATCTTATAAAAATCCACTCAAATTCGGTTGTCTTTGCACAAGTCGATGTAAATACGTGAAAAATAGAGCAATTTTCATCATATTTTGATCATTGCACTGTGAACTATGAGGGAACATATTGTTAAGCTCAAAAAGAAAATATATATGGTAGTTTTTATAAAAAGCAGGGGTGGCACACTTGCCCCAAAGTCCGCTATTCTATTCTTCTGCCCTTCTAGTCTTCTAGTCTTCTAGTTTTCTAGTATCCTAGTCTTCTGGCCTTCTAGTCTTCTAGTCCTCTAGTCTTCCTGTCTATCCACTTTCTACCATTTGTATAATTCGCTTTTATTTTCAATAATGGATTACCTCCGAGACAACCGACCATGAAATCCGTGCCCGTTAAAATGTCATCAGAAATTCTTACCGCGCTTTCAAAATCCCTCTGCCATTCATCTCCTCGTTGTCGCTGCCTGACCACTCAGCAGCTAATTTAATTTCTCGGAGGTGCGAATGCGGCAACAACAGCTTCTGCCCAACAATACCGTAAATTTCATTCACCCAAATTGAATTGCGCTGTGGCGAATTTTATAGCTCCATCCAGCATCGTTAACATCGCCAGTGTACTGGCCTATTCACTAGAGGCAGAGATATCTCGTAGCCTGAGGCGGAGGAGTTGTAGACAAAAGGCAAGTGCTCCAAGGAACGGTAAGTACCTGGAGGTGTTTTTGCAGTGCCTCAAGGCGCGCTACATCAAGCGAACCGACCACAAGTGCCGTTTCGTCCAGTGAAAGATTTTTATGGTTCATATTCTTAATTTATTTATCTGTTGCTTGTCTGGTTGCATGTGCGTTATTTTAATGAATACTAGTTGTTGTAGCACCGATTGTTTTAAATAGCAAATCAGTAGTGCAACGACACACGCTTAATCATTTCGATTGGTTTCTTTTCCTACCACGTCCTGCATAAATCCCAGCTCAAGAAGGACCGACCGAAAGACGTGCCGCAATGATAAATGTCAATTGCAGCAACGCCACACCGGACTGGATAAAATATGCTAATTCTTTTCCCATTTTTTTATTTCTTTTACCCTTTCAGGAGCAAATCGAGGAGCGTTGATCATGGATTGGCTGCACCCTTCGATTTAGACTCTCTGCGGTCCAAAGTGGAGGGCCGCTTCGAAAGCATCGACCGACTGACTAAAGGTGAGTAGGTTTAAACATTTAGAGTGGATTTTTTGTAAACGAAATTGAACTTTAATATCAGGATTGCCATAAACGAGATTTAAGGAGGGAAACAAATGGATTGTAACCGAGGACCTCCACACTATTCACAGCTTTATCCATGAACTATTAGGAAAGCCTACATGAATTTACTGCAAGTTTTGCAAGCTATGGTCATTGGACACACTTCTAACATATATTTCAAAGAAAGCAATTGTATGAACTACTTTACAAAGATTCCTAAAAAACTGAAGAAATCACCCAAATACAGTTCGTGCTGTGGTGTCCATAACAAATAGATTAGACGAATTTCATCCAGAATGAGTCGGAAAAAAAATGAAAATCGTGCTCGATAGTCTTTGATTTGGATTAAATTTCGCACATGTTTTTGGTATGAAAGAATAAGTGTTGTTCCATAGAAAAATTGATCATTTTGACTCAAGAATAACTTTTTAAAATGACCTATACATTTATGCATGCAACTTATTCGAAAAATTTTTACTACGAAACTGGTGATTTAAGAGAAAAATGTTTTATGAAGAAGTTGTAGTGAACCGTTTGGACCATGAGAAAAAAATATACACTGAGAAAATATTTTATTAATTTTCATAAAAAATCAAAAATAAAACTTAAATGTTATATTACGCAAAAACACCATTTTTAATATTTTTTTTTTTTTGCTATAGAATCTTGATAGTAAACAGATGTTTGGGACAAAGTTTCGTTTTGGAGAAATTTTTAATAAAAAAGTTTTTCCAACAACAACTTTTGGTCGATTTTCAAAATTTTGATTTTTTGCCGAAATAAATACGTTTTGTTGATACAATAAGAATCTTGAAATAATTGTGAACCAAAATGATGGTATGCACAATTTCTCTAGAAGTAGCCGAATTCGAATTATATCGAGTTTAATGCAAAAAATATAATTTACACATTAAAGTAGACCATTTTCATGCCTCTTTGTAAGGTAGCGAAAAAAAAATTAGGCAGAGAGGTAACGAAAAATGAGTGAGGAAGATGCGACACAAAATGCAACAAAGGAAAATTCCATCACAAATGAGTGCCATCACAACTCCGCGAGGATTGTTTTTATCGGATGGGTCACTCAAGAATTTTTTTTACAGTATGGGTAAGGGTGAGCATAGAAGCAAGAGAGAAAGAGTAACAGGAAAAATCCTCGCATTTCGATGCGCTCTGCCTCGAATCGTTTGAGGCTTTTTGTGGTGAGTTTTGAGTTAAATTTTCACTCCTAAGTCAACGATGAAATCGTTACTGTTGCATTGAACAAAATCCATGAAAAACTAAAAGCCTACAATATTTATGAAAAAGATCTATCGAACTAAGGGCCTTCCTTAGCCGTGTGGTTAGATTCCGCGGCTATAAAGCAAAGTCATGCTGAAGGTGTCTGGTTTCGATTCCCGGTCGGTCCAGAATCTTTTCGTAATGGAAATTTCCATGACTTCTCTGGGCATAGAGTATAATCGTACCTGCCACACGATATACGGATGCGAAAATGGAAAGTTTGGCAAAGAAAGAAGAAGATCTATCGAACATCTTGATTCGTATATCATATAAGCGAATATGCGGTGATATGCACCCTTGAGGCAAAACCCTTTATATCATGTACTACTATTTGTTAGAAAACATACCGTCAAAACGTTACCTTTTTTTCAAATTCCAAACAGTCATATTCCGAACATTCAGTTTTTGTATGGTGATTTGGTTGAAATGTTTCGCTGGAATATTTCATCAAATTACCAGAATTACGTAAAGTCTAAATTTACAATTTTCGAGCCTCTTCCCACGTAACGCGTTTTTATGAAACGGGAAATTAAATTTGATTTAATTCATGTCATACCAACCCATGTCATTGCAAGATCACTAGTTATATATTATTGTTTATTTGTTATTTTTCGTATTCAAATAGGCGCTGTCCACAAATTAAGTAACGCTTGAGCCTACTCCCCCTTTTCACCGTTACGTCATAACTACTCGACAAAAGATGACCATTTTAGGTCCAGTTTGAGAGATTTATATATTTAGGAACGAATTATTTTGTGGCATAAAAATGCAAACTTGCGAAATTCTCATAACGAGAAATATTAAATCACACTGTCGATATAACAGCAAAATTGAAGTAATTCTGGTTTGGTCAATTATTATGCTGAAACTAAACCTGAGGAACAAAGTTCCAATTTTTGACTTCATAAGATCAATGCTTTATTATTGAAATTTGGGTTCCATTGAAAATCCTGGAAGGTACTGTTGGGAATCCTAGAAAATTTCTGATAATATGCCTCTCAACACTCTGAACCCTCTCAGTATTCTCATCAGAATCCTGTTAGGGTTCGCAGGATTATCATCGGAATCCTCTAAGGATTCGCATCATAATTCCCTCAGGATTTTCATCAGAACCCTCTAAGGATTCTAATCTGAAGCCTCTTAGGATTCTCATCTAAATTTTGTCAGGATTTTCAACAGAATTCACTAGATTTCTTTCAAGAGTCTCATCAGATTCACCTCAAAGTCTCAGAACCCTGTCAGGATTCTTATCAGAACCCTCTCAGTATTCTCTTTAAAACCCTGTTGGAATTCTCATCAGAATCCTCTCAGAACTCTCATTAGAATCCTTTCTGGATTCTCATCAGAATCTTCTCGGGATTCTTATATGAATTATCTCAGCATACTCATCAGAATCCTCTAAGGATTCTCATTGGAATATGTTCTGGATTCTCATCAGAATCCTCTCAGGATTCTCATCAGAATTCTCTCAGGATCCTCATATGAATCCTCTCAGGATTCTCATCAGAACCCTCTAAGGATTCTCATCTGAATTCCCTCAGGATATTCATCTAAATTTTCTGAGGGTTCTCAGGGTTAGGAGTCTCATCAGAACCTTCTCGAATTCTCATCCAATTTTCTCAGGATTCTCATCAGAACCCTCACAAAATTCACATCAGAATCCTCTCAGAATTCTCTTAGGATTCACATTAGAATCCTCTCAGGATTCTCATCAGAATTCTATCAGGATTGTCATTTGAATCCTCTCAGGATTCTCATCATAACCCTTTAAAGGATTCTCATCTGAATACTCTCAGGATTTTCACTAGAATTCTCTCAGGATTCTCATCTGAATCCTCTCAGGATTTTCACTAGAATTCTCTCAGTATTCTCATCTGAAGCCTCTCAGAATTCTCATCATAATTCTATCAGGATTCTCATCTAAATTCTCGCGGGATTCTCAGCAGAATTCTCTCAGGATTCTCAGCAGAATCTGCTTGGGATTCTCATCAAAATCCTCTCAGGGTTCTGATCGGAATCCTCTTAGGATTCTTGTCAGAATCCTCTCAATATTTTCATCAGAATCCTTTTTGGATTCTCAGCAGAATGCTCTTAGAATTCTCATCAGAATGCTCTCAAAATTCTCATCAAAATCCTCTCAGAAATCCTCAGCATTCTCATCTGAATCCTACCATGGTTCTCATCTAAATTCTCTTAGGATTCTCATCAGATTCCTGTCAAGATTCTGCTCAAAATTCTCTCAGGATTCTCATCAAAATACTTCAGGAATCTCATCAGAATTGTCTCAAGATTTTAATCAGAACCTTTTTAAAATTCTTATTCTAATCCTCTCAATTTTCTTATCATACTTGTTTTTAGTATTCTTATCAGAATATTCTCAGTATTCTTATCAGAATCCGGCCAGGACTTTCACCAAAGTTATTCCAGGATTCTCATCAGAACCTTCTCAGGAATTGCATTTTCATCAGCATCGTGCAAACAATCTTTTCAGAATCTTCCCACAATTCTCACCAGAATCCTTTTAAAGTTCTCATCAAAATCCTCTTTGAATTCTCATTTAAATCCTTCCAGGATTTTCAATATCGTTCCAGGATTTCTTCCACGAGATTCATGAAACCTTTGAACGATTTTCATAAAAACTTTCCAGGATCCTAATCAGAAACATTGCAGGGATCTCATCAGAACATTTCTCATCGAAAACCTTTCAGGATTCTTATCAGAAAGTTTCCAAATTTATCATTAGATACGATTCGAGTATATCAGAAATTTAAAAAAAAAAAACAAAGCAAGGGCCAGGAGGGGATCCAGAAGTCAGGATTGAAGGTATTCTTCTAGATTTCAAGAATAATTTCTGAAGAATATTTTAATGAAGCTTTTTGATATTTTTTCTATGTTCATAAGAGAAGTTTAATTATGCTGTATCTTATTTTCGTTGTCCTGTTGTCCATGTGTTTTTCTATCTGTTACATCTGTTTTCATACTCCAAAAAGCAACGTTTTAGAGTATCTAAAGAAAGAAGTAAATTCTAGGAGTTTTCAAAATTTCAGAATGCTTCTACGTTTTTTCTTAATGAACTGTGAATTCATCAATCAATTTTCACAGTATTCCAGATTTAAATTTAGTAAAAAAAATTATTACGAATTTCACTGTAAGGCATCCTTGGCAATAATCTCGAAAAATACCGCCCATATTTTAGCAATTATACCGCAATAATTGAAAAAAATCCCTCCAAAAAAAAATTGTTTGGAATAAGTAGAAAAAACACTGGTTTCTACTTTTATCTGTTAGCCGCAGTATCATGAAACTCGAAGTTCATGCAAAAAAAATGTCCAATATGTTTGATACAACTATCTTCAGTAGATATTCCAAATGTTCTAACGCCAATCATAGTCCATTCGAATGAAGAACAAGAATTGTTGTCGTTAATTCTACAAAAAGTTGGCAGTTTTGAAGGATTATATTAATGGTTTGTGAAGGAATGCGGGGAGCAGCATCAAACTGATTTTTAAGAGAAATCTAAATTCCTTCTAAAACCCAACCCCGCCTTTAGACGGGGTACACTTTAGAATTTTGTGTATTTTGTGTAGCTCGGAAATCGAAATGATTTTATTTTTGGCTTAAACCTTAACTCACATAAGAAAAGCTT
Organism: Aedes aegypti; assembly: GCF_002204515.2. Lineage (NCBI taxonomy): Eukaryota > Metazoa > Arthropoda > Insecta > Diptera > Culicidae > Aedes > Aedes aegypti. The sequence goes on along the minus strand of NC_035109.1, from coordinate 125,074,015 downwards.
TTATGACTTTTGAAACTTTTTTGAATTGTTTGAAAAATTGTATTCTTATATAACCTACAAATGCCTAGGGTTCATTTAAAGTGTAACATAAAAAATCGTACATTTTACATTTTTCTACAATAAACCTATCACAGAAGAAGAGCTTTATGGTATTTAAATAATTTCTATCCTGTTTTCCGTTAATTACACGGAAAATAAAAAAAAATACAGGGAAACAAATTAAAATTTAATATTTTTAAAAGTACTGTTAAAACTTGAGTTTTTATTTTTGCCAAAAATCAATAACTAGAAGAAGCTTCAAGAAAAAATGAAAAAGGATAGGGATGTTCAAGAATAAAAATTATAAAAATCAAAAACCAAAATTCATAGATTTGCGGATAAAAATGAATCATTGCCCAAAACGTGTTGAGAACAATTTTATACAACTAAAAATGATATTTAGATTGAAAATTAAAATTTGGGTAATGGAGGGTTAAAGATTTGTTGAAGGAATTCGAAGAGATACTTTAGTAACAACCTCAAAGGCAAAGTTGGATTAACTGTTAATGAACTCTCTGAAGAATTTGTGAAGAGAGCCTTGCTTGGTGGTCTTGAAAACTATTTTGGTGAGACTCCTAAAATTTATTGGCACTACTTCTTGTAAAATTCCTCAAGTATTCCAGAAAATATTTATCAAATAATTAATGAACAATTGGATAATGTTTCAAACTAACCATTTGAATTAATATGGAATAAGCTGTAGAGGATTTTCCTGAAGAAATGTTTAAAATAATTTCTGTAGCATACTCTGGCAGAATTCTTTTAAAGGTTTTTTAAAGCAATTTAATAAAGATTCTTCGAGAAAATTTCTGGTAAGCTCGGAAATCTTAAAGAAACTTCAGGAAAAAATCTGCTGAATAATAATTAATGAACCGGGGAATGATTTTCCATGGGAATCTCAGGAGAAACTCAGCGAAAACTGTTGAAGCAGATAAAACAAGAGGACCAAAAATAATTGACGAAAGAATCCCCGAGGGAATTCAGAGAGGAAAAAGCACATGGTTGAGTATCAGAAAAGTTTGTGGATGAATGACAAAGATATTTTTCTTGAGTTCTTTTAAAGCATTTTTAAGGATTTTTACTAGATCAGACAAGGAATGAATATTTTTCTTAGTGAAAAATTCAACTTAAAAACATCACTGACGTGCAGCGATATGAAACAAAATCACCAACAAATAAAAACAAATCTACACAAACAACAACATTGCGACCGACATTAGTTCTTTAAAATAATAATTTGTTGTTTCTGTCGTACCGTCAAATGGGGTAACTTGCAACAATTTTCAACTTCAAACCTATATGGATGAAAAAATTGAGAATTCCGTTGAGTCAAAAACCATCTGGTACCCTAATCGCCATGTGAAGAATACCACACTGTATAAGTTTCATCAGTATTTGGTTTTCTGGGATCAGGAGAGACGAAATATATGCATTTTTAATGCTACCCCTTATGTAGGGTAACATGCAACACACGGTGCCATCTGAAATACACTATTAAAAACTTAACCTATACCTTGTTATCATGATCATTTAATAATATTCTGCGGTGAAAGCATGGCAATAATCAAAAAAGGTACTTCACTCTCAGAAATCTAAATATTATTGATTGAATTATGAGTATTAAACCAATTCGATTGAAAACTCCATTGGCATTGCACAGGACACCCTGTAGACCTGTTCATATTTGAAAAAAATCTCTGTTAATCTTCCGGTCAAGTAATATTCTGAATTCTCATGCTAAGAACATCGTCTGGTCAAATTTTCAGCTCATTTGATAAAGGTTACGGTATACTTCAAGTTAAAAATGTGTTTTTGGGCTTATTTCAAGGTTTGAAAAATCATAACTGGCATGTGGAATATCAAAACCACTTGCTATTACCACTATTTGGAAGCTAATTTAATTCTGTTAAAGTTTGTCGAAAACGCTAATAAGATTGAATTGAGTTTTAACATTGTTTGATCCAGACTTGTTCGCCACAGTACTCAGAAATCACAGTTTTCCCAATATACACTCCCGTGCATAAGTTTGGGTTCACCCCCTAAAAAACATGCAAAAGTGTTCTGTCCATATCTCTGTGATTATACGTGCAATTGAAACTCTCTAAGCCGCATTCGAAAGACAATGAGTTATTCTTACTTCGTATGTATTTTTCCAAAAACATTCTTTGAACTTTGTATACTAAATTTTTACTTAAAGTTGTGACATTTTTCAAAAAACACACTGAAAAAACATATCTAATTTCCTCCTCCAGGTCGACCAAAATGTTTAATCAAAGTGTCTTTAGAATCGTAATCTTATATTCTTTGAAGAGACCCTACGAAATTTTGGCGGAAAAATCTGAAAAGTATTCAAAATCAATGAAACAGTCATTCAAGTCATCGTGCAAAAGTTTGGGTTCACCCCTCAGTGTGGTGTATCGTGCAAAAGTTTGGGTTCACTTGAACTAACTTAAATCTGTGAAATCTCAAACCAATCAGGTACGCGTCATTATTTGCGCTCAAAAAAGCTTTAAACTATTAAAATTGTTTGAAAAATGGCAGAGATATTGACAAAAATGATAAACGTGCGGCTCTGGTGAACCCAAACTTTTGCATGATTTGCATCATACTGAGGGGTGAACCCAAACTTTTGCACGATGACTTGACTGACTGTTTCATTGATTTTGAATACTTTCCAGATTTTTCCGCCAAAACTTCGTGGGGTCTCTTCAAAGAATATAAGATTACGATTCGAAAGACACTTTGACTTACAATTTTGGTCGATCCAATGCTGAGGAAATTAGATATGATTTTTCAGTGTGTTTTTTGAAAAATGTAACGACTTTAAGTAAAAATTGAGTATACAAAATTCAAAAAATGATTTTGGAAAAATACATACGAAATAAGAATAACTCTTTGCCTTTCGAATGCGGCTTAAAGAGTTTCAATTGGACGTGTAATCACAGAGATATGGACAGAACACTTTTGTATGTTTTTGAGGGGGTGAACCCAAACTTTTGCACGGGAGTGTATATGGTATACAAAACACACATTGACATTATTTCTTCAAGCCCTAGTCAACGAGAATCAAACATAATAAACCTATAAATTCATTGACCACCAACTGCTCACATGTTGCTTGAGGCAATAAATTACAAAAATGCACAAAGACCGAGCACAGCATCGCAACTTGATGAAAGTTAAATCGTACGTGACACATGTACCGACAAATGAATGAATTGAACAAGTTAGCATTGCTTTTTCTTTCCAATTGATGATTGTTTTGATCGCATTTCACTGACCATTTAGGCTGTGAACCGTTTCACCAGTTCGTTTAACTATTAGTTAAAATTTGACATTTCAATAGTTATTTTCCCCTCAAATGGTTAAATTGAACATCGCAGTCGACCCATTCGAGCTTTGACAGTCGAGTAGTTGTTTCAGAACAAAGTTGACAGATGGTTAGTTATTCTCAAATTCACGGGAGCAAAAAATAACTTTCGAACTGTCAAGTTTAACCATGCTCCAGAGCAGGGTTATTTCTAACCGGAGGGGAAATAACTATCGAGCTGTCAAATTTTAACTAAAAGTTAAACGAACTGGTGAAACGGTTCACAGCCTTAGAACGATTTGAAAACAATCATCATCATCGACTGAGAAAAGGCAGTGCTCAAGGTATTTAAATACCTTGGCAGTGCTAACGTGTTCATTTTTTATGTTTTTGAAGCTCACGGTGGTGCTTTTGGCTCACTAACAGCGGATTTACAAATGTGCTTCATAATTATCTATTTTTTACAATTTATTTTCGTAAGATAAATGGTAACTTTAAACGGTATTGACTTTTAGATGTGCATAGTCATCATGTCTGGAAATTTAAAATCTGAAGTTTTCATACAAGTATGCTTTCCAGAGAAAACACTCCCCGAAAATAGAGATTTTCAAGAAACTCGAGACGCTAACCTCAACCAAACTATGTTAAAACTTGTTCCAATCATAAAACCGTGTTAGACAATAGTTCGTGGAATTCGATAAACTACTGTGTAGAGGTGTTTCCGATAAGGTTTGGTGTTCCTTTCGGTAGTTATGATTTTTTAAAGCTTGAAAATAGCCCAAAAACACAAAATTGATTTGAAGCACACCTAAATTTACTCCAAATTGACTGAAATTTTGACCAGAAGTTCATTTTGACAAGTAAAATTAAAGTATTGGTTGACTGGGGAGTTTCCAGACATTTTTGAAATAATGAATAGGTCTAGTGTCCAGACAAGGAAAATCTAACATATCATAAGTCTCGACAGTTATTGGAAAGTCATTGAAATGCTTTAATGCAACTTTTCTACAAACATAATGGTATTTTAGTTTATACTTCACATAACTTTTTTTTTATACATATTTAAATCAAAGCGACGTATCTCATATGTCTTTTTAAGACATTCATCTTAAAAAAATTTAAGACATTCATCTTAAAAAGAGACCGTTTTAGTATTTTGCCATAAATTTCATCATATTTCATGCAGAAAGTTCTGAATGGCAGATCTGAAAGTGAATTTTTATACAGATTTTCAAAATTATTCATTATTTACATGAATAAAATAAATCTAAATCTAATTATAATGCGATTCATGTAAATTTTCTAATATTCAGTACAAAACGTGTATTGAATTGATTGAGGTACAAAAATCTTAATGTCACTGACCAGATATATGTTCTATTTTGTCTTTTCATTTGTTTTCGATGAAGAACGCCAAGAAATATCCTAAAACTTAAATCTAAATAGCTGTTGCAAGTTACCCTACAAGGGTAGCCAAAAAAGTTTTTGAATTGTTATAGTGTATAAGCATCAAACTATCAAAACTTTTATATTGTCAACTTGTACACTACTAAGTACTGTAATTGATAGCAAATGCCTCGAATGACATAATTCTACCGTTTATGTGGTACGAGGAACGTTTTCCAACATTAATTTTATACAATCCAACGTGTAATATGATTTCCATCTCTTGCAAACCAACCAAAACAGAAACAATACCCTAACCCTCGCCAAAATCTTCTGTTGTATACATAAGGTCAATAAATGGCAGAATAATTTATAATAATTCAACTCAATGCTGAACGAAACGACAATTCGGTTACATGTCGAAATGTTGCATGTTTCACCCCTGTTGCAAGTTATCCCGTTTGACAGTAATCAGTTTTCAGATTCGTTTCACAACTAACGGCTTACTGTGATATGGTGAGTGGTCAAAATACAACTATCAATGATATAATAAAATGTTTTACTAGAATATATAGATTTACGGGCATCTCTCTCCATTCCTTCAGCATGATGAAGTATATTAATTTCCTTTAAAATTCATTGTTCGCCATCGAAATTCAGCCCAAACATATAAACACAATTCCTTTTGACCGAACAATCTTGACAGCAGCTCACAGTGTAGCGAAAATAATACAATCAAAGGAATCGTTTCTACGCCAAACATTGCGCACATTGATGCCCACAAGCTTTTTTTTTTCTCAGTACGAGTTTGTTGAGGAAATTAAAAAAAAAAATAATGAATTATAGTAGTTTCACGGCGTGTGATTGGAATGAAATCCTTCAGTGAAGAAGTAAGAAGGTTTTCCATAGTGAAAATAAGTGCCCGGCGAAGTAAGTCACACAGGAGGGTGGGAAGAAACTTGTATCGTAAAGTAATGTGGCTCAATTGATCGCTAAGCTTTCGCTCGGATCATGTTCGTCCATGCGATTTCGGTGAAAAAGTGGATAATTTAACTGAAGTTATTTATCGAAATACAGTAGTTTAATTGCATTTTTGATGTACTAGTGTACGAACCATAACAGCTTTCACAAAATTTGAAAACGAATCTTTGTTGCAGGTAAGTTTGTTATACAGTCGAATTTCGTCCTTGCACTACGTTTAATTGCACTTCGTTTTAATTGGGCTATAGCCCACCCAAAACGAAGGCAAACGTTACTTTCTGACATAAAACGTAATTTGTCAAAGTTGGTAGCGCTGAATTTCCATTGTAATCGGTTATTTAACAGCTTTAAACTTAGCCCGATTAGTGAAAGTATTTCACTAGGTGGGCCACGGGCTTAGTGCAACGAATGAAAGTTGACTGTATCCACCGTAGTGGAGCTTTTTAAGTTTGATACGACGAATAATAGCGCTTACGACGAAGTAGAACAAAACCCTAATGCGTTTCCTGGAAGTCCTATCTGTTGAAATTTTGAAATTTGTTTTCAGTTATTTTTATAAAAAATCATAAATTTCATTATAATAAATATTCTTACCTTTTTTCTCGTGTAAATTCTGTTTGCAATCAATCAATGAATTACCTGCAAATGTTTCTAAAATAACATTTTGTGCAACAAATCATAATAAAATTTTAATACTTCAAAAGTCTCTAAGGAAATTATTGTTCTATCTTGAACTAAATATATTGCATATTGAATGTTTGCTAGGAATTCCGAACCAAAAAGATAAATTATTCTTGACGACAAAATCATAAATCATTTTCTATACCAATATCCGTTGTATAATTAAAACTAGTCGTTCATTTAAGTGCCATTAGTAATGAAGCCGGATCATCAAATTTCATAATCACAACTTTAAATTCTGTTCGCCAACAAAACAAACATTATTGGGATTTCTAAGCGTCTAGCTTATCCTATTCCCTTTTGCATCAACCCGCACGACAAAGACGATTTTGTAATTGTATAGGTTTCTGGCAGTGCACTGTGCACTGCCGTAAGGTCGCATCTGAATTGTTTGTACTTAACGTCCTGGTCCGAACTCCAACGGCAGTCACTCTACCCGGACCAAATTTCGCTGACATCAGCAAACATTATTCTGGCTATGTCTGATCGAGCATTCCGAAACTGCTAGCGTTTGCTGGTTCAAGATCGGCAGATTGTTTATTTATGATACCGTAATCCGGGGTAACATTGATGAGAGTTATTCAACTCGTCACTTATGGATGGAACATTTTCGAATCATGAAAGTAGTGGCCGGTGGTTACCAGTGCTTGTTTTAAAAATATAAAACTTGTTATTTTCGTTTTGTGAAAAAAAAAGATTCAAAAATATCCCAAGAAAATTATTAATGTTACCCCGAATAACGGTAGACACAATACTGCACCCGGTCGAGAACTGTTGTGTATCCCGTTCTTGCATTTGATTTGTGACTGCTTGAAGAAGTACTAGTGCCTTGCAGGCTCGTTGGGAGCAATGACGAGCCTAATGAATTCCTCATCACTTCAAACCGCGGAAGAAACGTTTCGAATAATCATTTTATGGACCCGGGAGCCTCCGCTATTGACCGGCAACTATTTGATCTATTTCACTGATAAGCCGACGATTAGCGATATCTGCGGTTTAGATCGTAGCGATTTTCAACCATTCGAGTATCGTCAGTGGCTGAAGAGTGGTTCGTGTGGCCCATTAAACTGCTATGTGTTTGCACATATAACTTTTTACCGTTTGTAAACCTAGTGACTAATTTGAATCTTTTTCGGTTCTGCTTTCAGATGGAGAGAAGAAACGCTCGATGCCGACAATTCCGACCACTTCGTACACAGTCGGAGACAGGGATACGCTGACCTCGGTGGCAGCCCGCTTCGATACCACGCCGTCCGAGTTGACCCAGCTGAATCGGTTGGGCAGCTCGTTCATCTACTCCGGTCAGCAGCTGCTGGTGCCGGACAAGACGGCCAAGGCGGGATCCGGATCGGGTGCCGAAGGGGACTCGGATGCCAGCACCGAACGGTCGTCACACAGTCCCACCGAGGGTCGCCGCAAGGGATCCAACGAAGATCTATCGCAGGATGAGAAAGGTGAGTAGGGATGGATACCTACTTATAGGTAGTGGTATAGATGCTGTATGTATGGAATCAATATTTCATATCGTAATTGTTGCCTTTGAATTCACTTTTGAAATTGTAAGTCATATTTGGTCAGCGTGAAATTTGAGTGTAACAAATCACTTCTTTTATTTTGTGAAAAATGAGTTGAAAATTTGATACTTTGAAATTTTTAAGTCATTGAATAATTTTGTTCAATATTTTTTCATATGTTTGAGGTACCTATTTTCAAACAGTATAATGCTGAGAAATAATCACCGAAAAGCATAATTCAAACCTTCCATAGAACGCTTTTTGATTGGACAATGTGTACTTGGTCTGTGACTGAACAGAAGAACACCGCGGTGCACCGTTCAGAGAATTAGTTCTCTCTGTTTTATTTTGAAAAAAAAAAATTACCTTCAAAATTTTTGTTTCTTAATTGTGAAAGACGTTTCTTGATTTCGTTCTGTAAATCCTGCCATATAATTTTCATAGCAGGATCGCGAGTGCGTTGAAATTGCCTTTGTGTAGCATGAATTTACGTACAAGGTAACCTTGACCAACAGATATTCAAATATCATATAAGTAGGCTGCGACCGGCATCACCATAGAAACAGTTCCTCTCTGTTTTCGGACTTGTCAGTATGCACACTAGCAAAGCACATTAGGGCTTAAAATCAATCTTTGGTCCTGGCCGATCCATTTTCCTATAACACGGAAATACACATTGGCGATCCTACCAGGTTTACCTTAAAGGCAAGATAATAATATCCTGGAGGTTCTGTTCACATTGAAGTAATCGAATATGGAAAAGGGGTCACCAGGCAAAGTTAGAGAATAAATTGTGAAAATGCGTTGAAGTTCTGTGAATGATTCTGGAATTGTGAGTGAAAATGCACTTTCCAACCGCGTCGGTAATAAACCGTATTTATGATGATTAACGATCAACTAATAGTGGAAAAATACTAGTAGTTAGGAATCGGTATACGAAAAACATCGTTCGATGGTTGCACATGCATTCTTGAGTGACTGGTAATCCATGAAGCGACTGGCGGTCGAATGTAAGCTCAGCATGACTGGTGGTCAGATATTTGTTTAAAATACAACTGGTGGTCGAATATTAGTTCAAGAATGACTGGTGGTCAAGTATACCTCTTTGATGCGACTGGCGGTCGAATATTTGGTTCAGAATGACTGGTGGCCAAAGACACGTTTTAGCGCGACTGGCGGTCGAATATTCGTTTCTGATTGAATGGTGTTCAAAAAAACCTTCTCTGTATGACTTGCGGTCAAAAATTGGTTTCAAGTTGATTCATGGTTACAAATTATCTCTGAGTATAACGGGTGGCTGTTATTTGCTTTTCCTTGTACTACTTGGAACTGGTGGTTCCAAACTGATACACTGGTTTGAAACTCTCCAACAAAACTGGATAAAATTCATTTGAAGTAATACACAAAAAAGGGGTTTGAGAATAAGCCCGCAATCACATCATAACCGAAAATGACAACGGTAAGCTGCTTTTATCGACCGAAATAGTTATGAATTGAACTACCACATTATCACAGAAAGTCGGGTTAAAGTCCCTCTTAAACAACAACAACAACAACAACAACACAGAAAGTATATCCGTGGTGAATAGAAGATCCTGAATCTGCTGAAGAAATACTCCCAAAGCTTGATGTAAAAATATTGGAACAGGAAACACTCACAAAATCTAACTGTTTTTGTACATAAACTTTGTCTTGTAATAAACTAAAAACTGAAGGAAACAATGTCGAGATCATGACTGATTTGCATGTCTTTACTATTCCAAAATTATACTCGTAAAATTAAATTGGTGAATATTTACAAGCTGAAAGTAACCATTCTGACATGAACGACTTGTAAATAATATGTTTTGTGTTCGAAACTCAATATAAAATATCAAAATTTCCAGCAATGAATCTCAACTCAATATAAAATAATGCGGATAGGAGAGGAGATGTGTAGCATGAATTTACGCACAGGGTAATCTTGACCAAAAGATATTCAAATATGATATAAGTAGGCTGCGAGCGGCAGCACTTGTCAGTGTGCACACCTAGCAAAACACATTAGTGCTTAAAATCAATCTTTGGTCCTGGCCGATCCATTTTCCTATAACACGGAAATGCACAGCCTTCTCCTTACGTTTTTAAGACGGATCAAGAGTATAAGATCATCGTCTATAATTCAAATTCAAATACTTACTTCACATTTTGGTATTCCAATGCCCCTGGCTTCAACAATGTTAACATCAAGATTAGACTCAATATATGTTTCATACATATATATTCCAGTCAGCTCGAAAATAATTGAACGTGGAGCTGATAAAATTGAGATTCGCTTAAGGTGCAAGTAAAAATTAAGCCAATATCAAACAAGAAAAAGCATTTTTCGTCCTTGAATCAACAAATCAGAAAAAATAAAAACACACAGCCTTTTTGTTTTGAAAATAAAACAGCTTTGTGTTTTTTTTTCTCGATTTTTTGATTTTAACTGCTTTTTCACTTCTGACATTTGCTCCATTTTTACTTGGGCCTTAATGAGATATTTGAAATATTACAGGGACATGATCAGAATCAAAATCAGCATGAGTAACCAGTGGGCTACAAAGATGACTAGAGTCGGTTAAAACCAAATCAATCGTAGATGGATTTCAAGAAGAGGAAAAACACGTAGGGCTATCTGGGTATTCAAATGAGAAATATCCTGAAGATCACTCATCAAATAAAATTCTGCCGTTGGAATTACTTTGAGAATTATTCCATGACCGATGTTTGGCATTAAAGTCATCAATGACAAAAAATTTTGACTTATTGCGAGTCAATTTTCGCAAGTCAGTTTGGAGCAAATTAACTTGCTGTCCAGAGCATGGAAAAGGCAAATAGGCAGCTATGAAAGTATATTTACCATGCTGTGTTTCAACAGAAACACCTAAAGTTTCAAAAAATTTAGTTTCAAATGACAAAAACAGTAACTGTTGATGTTTTATACGCCTAGGAATGATGATTACAACTCCCCCACAGGCCCCTTCAATTCAATCATTAGGGTGAACAAAAAAGTTAGGATCTTTTTAAATTTGGATTCAGGTTTTAAATAGGTTTCAGTAATAACTGCAATATGCACGTTATTAGCTGTAAGAAAATTAAACAGCTCGTCCTCTTTACTATTCAAAGAACGAGCAACCCAATTCAAAATATTTAAATTATTATTTATTGGTCCATTAGACAAACGTAATCCAATAATATTTTGATTAGTAAATTTTACACCAACTTGCACTGCTTCAGTCATAGTGGTGGCTTTGAACATTGCATCGATCATTAGATTCAATTGTTCAGTTAGAAAATTAAAATCAGAGATAGACATATCATTTGAAGTGGGCACATTATCTGTTGATTTTCCGTTAGAATTTTCGGTAGACGAAGAGGCGGAGTAGAAGTTTCCTGTGGCGGCAGAGTTTTTTCCATTTGCTTTTAAACAATTAGAACGATTACTCATAGTATGAAAAGGGGAAGAGTTCCAATTACCTGCTACGATATCGGCAAAAAAATTTCCTTGGGTAGATACATTCGAAATTAAAAGTTTCGAACGGCACCCGACGGATTAAAATTAATTTGTGAATGAGCTTGATTATAATCTTCCTGATGGGTATGATTCTTGATCAAGCGATCGTTAACTGAAAAATGAGCATTGTTCGAAACTCTACCAAGGAAATTTCGTAAACGACCGTTATCGTAACGGATATTATCTTTCATCTGCCTGGCACGAGCCTCAATGGCTCGCCTACGTGAAGGGCAAGCCCAAAAATTTGACTAATGATTGCCCCCGCAATTGGCGCACATGAACTTATCGGTATCTTCCTGTGGAAGATGGGAAATCTAGTCCCATGAATTTAGTGACTCCAAGAATACATACGTTTAGGGGCCCAGATAGCCGTAGCGGTAAACGCGCAGCTATTCAGCAAGACCAAGCTGAGGGTCGTGGGTTCGAATCCCACCGGTCGAGGATCTTTTCGGGTTGGAAATTTTCTCGACTTCCCAGGGCATAGAGAATCTTCGTACCTGCCACACGATATACGCATGCAAAAATGGTCATTGGCACAGTAAGCTCTCAGTTAATAACTGTGGAAGTGCTCATAAGAACTCATAAGCTGAGAAGCAGGCTCTGTCCCAGTAGGGACGTAATGCCAGAAAGAAGAAGAAGAAGAATACATACGTTAAGGTAACACTATGCGAACGTTAGCAAGTAATATTGGCAACACGGCAAATGCTCGCCGAGAAACGACGGCATCGCAGCATTCGTTTGCTCGGCCTCTTTCTTATTCGAAACGTCGACCGAGTTAGTCGCTTTGGGGCGATTTTTCCGCAGCGGAATAACGATTTTCACACTTCCTTCACAGGACAGACGTCCTTAGCGTGAGAAGAACCTTCGCAAATCATGCATTTAGCATCGAAGCGGCAATTTTTTGTACCATGACCCCACTTTTGGCACCGACGGCACTGAGTGGGGTTCTGGTAATTTCCTCCAGATTTCTGAAAATGTTCCCATGTCACACGGATATAGAACATAAGTCTAGCTTTTTCTAAAGCTTTAATATTATTCAGTTCTTTTTTGTTAAAGTGAACTAAATGATATTCTTAAGAAAGCCCTTTCTGAACAAGTGGGTTCTCTTTTTCATAATGATTACTTGGACTGGGGAAAATACAAGTAAATCATTTATTCCATTTTTGATCTCTTCAGGTGACTTATAGTCACTTGAAAGACCTTTCAAGACGACTTTGAACAAACGTTCAGTTTTGTCGTCATAAGCAAAAAAATTGAGAAGAAGTTTGCGATCTTTAAGAATTTCCGGCAAAACGCGACAGTCTCCTTTCTTTGCGATTTGGAAGGAAACCTTGATTTCCCTAATGGAGTTCAAGATCTCCTGCCTAAATCCCTCAAATTAGGAACAACTGACCACGATAGGCGGCACTCTTTGCTTCCTCACTTGAATCAAAGAGCCTGGGCTAGAGGCTGCTTCAATTTGGTGTTCGGAAAATTTGTCTAAAGCATCGAACTGATTGCTCATTTCGATACAATTATCAACATTATTCATTTCACCCTTGGAAGAAAGTTCGCATCCCGGAGAAACGTCCTTTCTTCCATCCTTGCCACGTTTGGTGACAGTTTTAAATCCCACTTTTTTGGAAGAAAGTTGTGAGTTCAGAAATTCACCCTTCCTTTTGTTTGTAGTTGCAACCACGTTCAGTGAATAAACGAAAGAAGACGTGACCTCCTAAGAGGTTTTTTCCCGAGACGGTATCCAAGAAGGATTACCACTGCTAGCTTTCACCAACGCCAACGAAAAATTGTAATTTATTTATCATACGTGGGCCTATTAGCACAGACAAACAGACGTCACACTCTCATCACTGTCTATCGACCACCTTTTTAACGGTCGATTCAAATATATTGTAGTTGGTCAATCCACCACCCGCAGCGCTCGCATCGTTTTTGTTCGCGTTTGACGTTTACACACTACCGGCATCTGTTGGTCCATCGGCCAAACACAACGATTTTAGCATTGGGCGTGCATGTTTTCTCGACTATGATTTTGATCGCGATTTGTTCTAAGTGTTACGTCTGTTTCTCTGTGCTATTAGTTTACTTTACATAAGGTCAAGGAAAGAAAAACGTGATTAAAATTACATTGGAGAACAAGTCGAATAACAATCAATATGCGTAATGAACTAATGAAACAATCCTAATCAAGTGCTCTAAGAGATTGCTTGAATGACTCGAACGATGCTGTTGCTTTGACATAGGCGGGTAGCCGATTCCAGCACGAAATCCCGTAGATCAGGTCGCTCTTTCTCCTTGTTTGTGTGTGCGGCGGTACCACGTACATCCTCGAACGTTCCATCTGACCTCGTTGTAGACGCTCCAAGATGTATTCGGGAAGCCGTTTGTGCCAAGCTTGGTATAGGAAGTGACGCATTCGCCGATGGTAATTGTCCGGTAGGTCGTGGTCAAGTATCGCGTTGCGGACGGATTCAGTCGTATCATAATGGTTCATCTTGAATACGAAACGGATCGACAACTTGAAGCACCGGTGTAGTTGTTCCTTTAAGACCGCGCTCAGGCCAGGGTAGTACACAATTTCACAGTATGTGAACATTGGCACTATCACTGCTTGCACTAGCTTGAGACGAACAGGCAAGGACAATACCGATCCGAAGCGCCGGAAAGTTCATAGGGTGTTGTACGCCTTCATGGTTACTGAGTTGACCTGCTCCTTCCATTTCAGGTTGGCGACCAACAACAGACCTAAATCGACGACTTTGGTGCTAAGGGCAATCTTTTCTCCGCAAAACTGAATTGCATTATTCGGAACAACACTACCTTCTTTGCAGAAAATGATCGCCTTCGTTTTCTTCGGGTTAGGAGAAAGTCCATTCTCGTCAGCCCAGTTTTCAATAGACATCAGGTCACCATTGATAGCATCCACTAGCCGATCAACACTATCGATAGGTCCAGAAACATATATCTGCACATCGTCGGCGTACATGTGGTAATCACATTTTAGCACTGCAGCCAATCTGTTTATGTACATGCTAAACAACAGCGCTCTTAAATATGACCCCTGGGGTGTACCATCGACGAGTCCTCTTTCCGACGACAGTCCATCACCGTATCTAACCGCCTGGCTCCTGTTCCCGAGGAAGGATGCGATCAGCTGAACAGCACAGTCATCGAAATCGAATTCGCTCCGAAGCTTATGTTGCAGCTTTGAATGCTTCACGCAATTGAAGGCCAGAGAAAAATCTACTAGAACCATGACGGTGCAAAAGTTGTTGTATATATCGTGCACATTGCCCAACCTTCACCATGGCCGTTGTGGTACTATGGTGTGCTCTGTAGGCACGTTTGGCAAGAAGGTGTGGTTCTGTCGTGTGTAGGAACCCAGTAATCTGTTCAAGAAGGATCTTTTCCAGAATTTTGGAGATCGCGGGGAGTACACTTACGGGGCCCAGATAGCCGTAGCGGTAAACGCGCAGCTATTCAGCATGACCATGCTGAGGGTCGTGGGTTCGAATCCCGCTGGTCGAGGATCTTTTCGTAAGAGGAAATTTTCTCGATTCCCACGGCATAGAGTATCTTCGTACCTGCCACACGATATACACATGTAAAAATGGGCAAAGAAAGCTCTCAGTTAATAACTGTGGAAGTGCTCATAAGAACAGTAATCTGAGAAGCAGGCTTTGTCCCAGTCGGGACGTAACGCCAAAAAAAAGAAGAAGAAGGGGAGTACACTTATGGGCCTGAAATCTTTTGGTTCGATCGCGTTCGCCGATTTGGGTAATGGTGTGACGATGGCTTTCTTCCAAATGGTAGGAAAAGCTCTAGCATCGATGACGGCGTTAAACAGATTCACCAAAAGTGGCAAAATGAAGGGACAAAGCATTTTAACGAAAGAAGCAGGAATATTGTCAGATCCAATTGCATTCGTACTAATATCAAATAGTTTCATAGCAACTTTCGTTGGGTTGGTGTGTCTGAACTTGAAACGTCCTCGTGCTGGTCGGTTGATGATGCTGATACTGTTCACCATGTTCGGAGTAACGGCCTGTCTTCCTGTCCCCAGTTGTTCATGGCCTTCGGCAAAAAATTCGTTCAGGAGGTTGGCGTCGAAAAGAGCATCATTTTCTGATTGCTTTGAGCTATTGTGGATTCCATCTCGCCTTAGATTACTCCAGAGTATTTTAAGTTGGTAACTCCGGAGCAAAGTTCTTGTTTGCATAACGACGTTTAGCTGTAGCTACAAGGGTAGCCGCACGATCTCGTTGCACACAGTAGTCTTGCCAATTGCGATCACCGCTGGCCCTATTCGGGTTCCTGGCGTAAATGGCGTTGAATGATCTCATTGGATATCCAAGGAGTGCGCTGATCACTCACGAATATTGTTCTTTGTGGTGCGTGCCTTTCTAGAAGATATTGCATCTCAGTCGTTACCATTTCAGCTTTCATGTTGACGTCCACGCATTCCAAAATAGGTTGATGGTCCCGTGCTTGAAAATCAGCTTGGAGTTGAACCTGATCCACTCTCCGCATGTTCCGGAACACAACCCTATGAGGATTGGGTTTCTTCACACGGATGTCAGTGATCAGATAAATGATTTCGTGGTCCGTAATAGAGCTACCCACTGCTGTAGTAGATTTCACAATCGATTGCGGAGAGTCTGTCACTAGAAGATCGATGGTTGTTGCGGAGGTGTCAGTAATCCAAGTAGGGGGTGTATTCAAGACAGTTAACCCAAAAATGCCGTGTAGCCTCTAGACAGCTAAGTGGTTGTATGAGGGTTGAACTGCCGTGATATTAACATTATAATCACCAACAATGTAGACCCTATCTAGGCTGAACTCGATGAGATCCAGAAGTAGCTTCTCATAGCTTTGGTTGTTGCTGGACGGGTTATAGAGTACTACAACTCCGATGTCGTAGTTGTTGATTCGAGCCTTAACGATAAGATATTCCAAGCGTTGTGCAATTGGAATGGTAGGATCGAACGATGATTTCAGATTAGGTGTGGCTTTGATCCTTTTTGCTACATACAAGCCCACACCACCACAGGTCTTAGCTCCACGGCCTCTTCCACCAGGCAACGAGTGTCGGATGAAATTGTATCCTGGTATCTTTATGGGGCCCACCGGAGCGGTGGGTTTGAATTTCGTCTCGCTGATGCCGAAAAAATAGTACTGTTTCTTGTCTAGGTCTAGAGCAAGTTTCATCCCGTCAATATGTCGCTCGAGGCCCCGGACATTCAGGTGACCGATCCGTAGGTTGTTACCGTTCGCTGCCATTCTTGGTAGGTTTCGCTGATGGTAAATGTCGCTATTGTCTTGAACTTACCGACCCGTCAGCAGAAAGGGCGTCAAAGAAGATGGAAGATTCGTAAGCCGTAGCAATATCGTCGCCGACAGGATTCGTCAATTCTACCAGTTGGTCACAGCTAGTGATAGAAATGTACCGTTTCTGGTTGGGCAATCGCACAGATACGGAGTCGTTACGCACAAAGACAGACGCAATAAGCTTTCTGTGTTTTAGTCTCAACGCAAGGTTTCGGATTTTGAAGGTTGGAACCGATAAGACTTCGTTCACCGTAAACCGATACTCAAGAGCAAGGCCGGTTCGAAGTGAAGATAAAGTGGCCCTCGTAAAGTTCTCAAAATACTGTTTCAGAACTTTGTCTTTCGCCTCTTTAGAGTTGAAAACGACGATGGTGGTGGGCAAAACTGAGCGGTCGGTCCACTTGGACGCTCTAGGAAGGACCCAGAAACAGCTAGCATCGGGAGCGTCTGCTTCTTCAACACCTAGCGAAATTAGAGCACTCTGAACTAGGATCTTAACGTTTTCCCCCTTGCGAAAAGGGATTTTGTTGATAGCGATCCTAAAGTCGTTAACACTGCGCACACAGGTGTTAGCAAGTCGAGCTCCCGATTCAATCACTTTGATTTTCTTCTCAATGTTAGAGACCAGTTTGTGTTGCGCAGAATTCCTATCGTGTATCTGGTCTAAGGAGAGAAGCTGACTCCTCAATTTATCAGTAGTTCTCCAACAGGTCTGTCGGCAGCCTTCCAACTCCGCCTGCAGTTTTGCAAGTTTCTCCGTCAACTCGTTGATAGTGCTCGAAACCTTTGTAAGATCGCAACTTGATGGGTCTGTACAAGGAGGAAGTGCTGGTGTCTGTTTTTGGATGAGGGTACCAAGGATAGTACACTTCTCGCAGAAGTACCAGTGGTTGTCTATTTCCTGGAGCAGTAGATTGCTAATCCGAACACAAACGGTGTGAAACATTTTTTTGCAACCGTCACAAGAAATCCAACCGACGATTTGATCTTTCTTCTTCCCGCGTTTCTTGACACCTGATTTTGGTTCTTCTTGTCCACAAGTTGCGCAGATATCTTTCGCCATAGAGTGATACTTCCACAAGCAGGTATCAGTCCAATTGTCAGGGGTTATGTTCGCGCCGCGAGCTTTTCCGAAAATCATTCGCACTTTGAGGTTACGTTCCGAAAACTTTTCAAAACTAGTTTTATGACGAAAACAAAGCAATTTTTACGAAAACTTCAGTTACTACACGCAACGCACTCGTTATTCAGTAAACTAGACGTACTCGCATACTGAAAAAACTTGAAACATTCGGTAACTTAGGAAAAATTCGCGGAGGCACACAAAATTGCTGCGTCGCGGGAGCAAGGTTGCCAAAATCGAAGGCACGGGTCCAAACAAGGATCGTAAAGGGATCAATAGTAGAAAAAATAGTACTGAAAAGTACTGTTTTAGTAGCACTGAAAAGTACTGTTTTTAATTTTGGCACTGAAACTTACTGTTTTTGTAGCACTGAAAAGTACTGTTTCATTGCTTTAGGTAGTTTTTAAAAACTTCCAAGAGCAGAGAGAATTCGTGTACGCACAGCACGAAGGTATGATGCGCATTATTTTTACGAGTTACTTTCTCGTTACTAGAGAGAACTCGGTAGCATACCTTTAAATGTCCTATATGGCGAAATTATGTCAGAATATACTACAGTAATACAAAAATACATTCAATTACGATAACAATGAAAATACGGTTTCTGTATGAAAACAATTTTCGCATTTTTAATGGGCTATACTGTTTAACTGGCTGCAGCTTCTTTAGTATGAAACCCATCTTTTCTCCATGTCTTCCTCAGATTTGACATCCTTGGGATGCTGCCGTAGTGCCTGTCTCATATTAGCTCGGTATTTTTCAATGGGGCTTAGTTCCGGTGCGTTGGGAGAGTTCATGTCCTTCGGAACAAAAGTGACCCCGTCGCCTTCATACCAATCTAAGATAGTATTTGAATAGTGATAAGAAGCTAAATCTGGCCAGAAGATTGAAGGGCCCTTGTGTTGCTGGAAGCAAATGCTGCTGTAGAAGCTCTTTCAGGTATATCTCTCCGTTTACAATTTTGTGGCAAACTTTCAAAGTTTCTGCTTTCTTAACTCCGGAACATTAAACTTGTATAAAGCGGTGAAGAATAGATTCCCAGGAAGCTGCCGGAAGTCCGCCTTGACGAAGTATTAGGATTCCGTCTCAACGCTTTCACGACACGCTTGTAATCCTGATCACTAAGAGAATAGACTGGCCCTTAAACAAAAAAGTTGAAAAACTCCACGGGGCACCCCCCAGATATGTGCCTTAGGGTAAGAAAACAGCTCTCTCAAAATTTCAACTCAATTGTTTGCTCCACCAGCTGGCGCATTCAATCCGAAGTTTGTATGGGATATTCGTTTCAAATATATTGAAAACTGTCCCTATGTCACTGTTTCGTTCCGTATAGGATAACGGTCGTATTTTGGACCCCCTAAGGAAGGGATTTTAGTTTTGTGTCCCAATTGATTAATTGCACAGCGTAACCAAGTCAGAGAACATGTCAAAATATAGAGAAAAACTTCATCTACGAGATAAAAATGTCCAAACGGTCATGTAGGATCCAAAACCGTCGAAAATTATTGAACTGTGAAGCACTGTTTTTTATTATTTTGGACACACTTATACATTTTGGACCCTTAAAGTATATATTTTGGACCCCCGGCATTTTTTCATCGTTTGGCGACAAAGTCCATGACACTGGATGTATAATATGCTTGCCCATAGTCTATTCAATCGATCGACAATGGAAAACCGAAGAAATTCTACGCTCTTTGTCCAGAAATTTGAAAAAAGTTTTTGTTTACATTTGAAAAAATTCTGACGGCTTCAATTTCTGTGTGTAACGTGTTGTAACGGTTGCATGGATGCACCGATTAAATTAAATTAATTTCAGATAAAATAAACACATTTTCTTTGTATAAACGGTTGATGCAAGTGCGGAATAGTCCTATCTTCCTAAATGTCATGCAAATTGAGTTGGTCTTTCGATTTAAACCGGGAAATTTGCAGGAAAATGGTCAAGGTGGTCCAAAATATATAGGGGTCCAAAATATATTGGTTACCCTACTAGTTGATCGAATTCAATCGAGCCCTGAATGTCAAATACACTAGTTGATACCCTAATGAACATTATTGTAGAAGGTTGTATCTCAATTAAAGCTCGTTTTCATTAACATTTCAGTTGTTGAAAGTTAGGCTTTGGTCAGAACTCACGTACAATCACATTTATGCATGCGTCTTGTGCAGCAGCTCGCCCAGCGTCATAGGTGGCTATGATGCGCCGGATGGCTGCCACCATGCGGTGTTGAAGAAATGCAAAGCAATATTGCTTGTGCTTAATAAATCTGCTTCAGATGGTTAAAACACCAACTTTTTCTATTTTAATCATGATACGACCTTCTACAATATTGTTCGCTATAGCATAAAGTAGTGTTTTTGACATTCTGGGTTCAATTGAACGTAATCCACAATTTGCCTGAACCAAACAGTACACGTTGTGCTGTTTCCCATATGTTTGAGCTGCAAAGGCCATATTAACTTCAATTCAAATGCGCCAACTCATGAAACGACCAAATGAGCTGAAATTTTCAGGAAATCTCCCTTTAACCCTAAGGAATAATCGTGGGGGGTGCCCCGTGGAATTATACAACTTTATTTTTCTCCCATACTGAGCTGGGCCAGTCTACTAATAGAACGTCCATTCTGACCGCTTTTCTCCTTCTGTTCGATGCTCAGAGTTTCGTAGTAACGTCTGATTCCAGGCTGTTTTTCGATGAGAGTTTTAAGTATGGCACCAGGTGCTGGGACAAAAACAATTCGCGATTTTTTTTTTACTTATCTCATTTATTTGCTTTATTTGGCAGGCTCAGGCGCCGTAGGGCATTACAGAGCCGAAATCTTTTCTTTTTTTTTACATTATTTACATTTTGAAATTTGAACTTATTTTAAAAACTATGTTAGTTTGCAGAAGTTTAAGGTTAGTTAATACATTTGTAACAGGGAAGGAAAGCTACTTAACTACTTAGACTACTAAGCTGATGAAGCTTGAAGGGACAGGATGTCCAGATCTGTAATGAAACTAAACAGAAACGGTTTGTGGGAGACACGACGAGAAGAGGACAATTTGAAGGGGAAAAACAGTTCGCGATGTTGCTTTAAATTTTCAAAAAATTGACGGCGGTAAAAATACAGTGTAAACAATACACTCTGAACTGCTTTTACTTTACATATGTTAAATACAGCGTGAAACAAGTTCAATAATATGATTATCTTCTACTAAGGTGAATAATTCTCTTCACATGATGATAACTCAACGACCACTTCGAATCCCAAACGCACTTCGTCAAGCTCATGGAAGCTTAACGAAACATCACAGTAGATCCCCTTCTCGTCTACTGTGATCCCACAGTTAATTCTGCACTTGTCGCAGTTCACTTGTAGTGGTGAATCCACCGGTTTGGTCGTCTGCGTTGCAAACAGGTTTTGTTTACGAATGGTGCACAATGAAACGGCGCAAAAATGTCCAACGTTCGCCAGTAGTGTGAGAGTCATTAGATCATGGGTGTCGTACGCACACGCGCAAAATTTGCATTCTTCGAGTTTGACACATATTCCCGACAAAGCAGACTACGTTCCTATCAACCTTCACCACAACACATTGCGGAAACATCAGTCAGAGTGTGTCATATTGGGGCGATGGGAGTGTGTTTTTGTTTGACGAGGAGTCATATCATCGTCGCCACTGACTGTTGATGAGCTATTTATTGTATAGAGTCTGACTAGTGACAGAAGCACAACAAATTGATTTTCCCGGAGTGCAACTATCGAGCTATGGACGTGTAAAATGCGATAAATCTGTCGCATTTGGGCGATTGGAACGATGAAAACCGCAGTGTTCATGAAAAACGGAGGTAAATTTACTTTATCTGAAGGCGAAGTATGGATAATGGAGGGTCTCGCAATTGCTGGTAGCGAAACAAGTTTTATCGATCGTTTGTACAGCGTAATTGGAATTCGCAACATTTGAGATAAGATAAAACGAAAATAATGGAGTATGTGCAATAGTACATCTGCTATGAATTAAAAGCAGTTGATGGTAACGTAGAAGAATCTGTAGTCAACCACCTGTGTCGATGGTGCAGAAGAACCAAATTAATTCGAAAGATGTGTAGAACCAGTCGATTTTAATTTGAATGAGTAAATACCGTAAACTAAGGGCAAATCACCATGTATATAAAATCCAAGAGTTGTATGTCTGTCAGTAACGCGTTTCACGTAAAATGTTTCACAGAAGATGAAACACTGTAGTAGTTGTGTAAATTTGACGACACTGTGATATTTTCTTTAACAGAACAATGTTATTCAAATGGGACTATAACTTTGAGTATGGAGCACTAAAACAACATTCAGTGAGCATGCTGGATGCTATATAGTTCTATAACTGTAACGTAATGATGAGAACTAAACATAAGCATTATCAATACAGTCAAATTTCGTTCGTTGCACTATCTTTAGGTGAGCTTCGTTTTAATTGGGCTCCCGTTAGTTGGGCTATAGCCCACTTAAAAATAAGATAAACTTCCCCTTTTGACTTAAAGCTCGATTTTTCAATGTTGGTAGCCCTGAATTTCTATTGTATTCATTATTTTGACATCTAAAAACTAAGCCCGATTAGTGAAAGTCTTTCACTAGGTGGGCTACAGGTTTAGTGCAACGAACGAAAGTAGACTGTACATATAATCATTTTATGATAGGCCATACATAGTTTTACATTCCCTAATTTGATTGGGACGGAGATAGTCACATTGGGCAAGCTAGATTATTACTATTTTACCATTTTTTATATTATTCTTAAATGTAAGAATAGTGTTAACTTTTTTTCTCTTTGGCATTACGTCCTCACTGGTATAAAGTGAGGACTTCTTAGCTTAGTGACGGCTTCTTAGCTTAGTGTTCTAATGAGCACTTCCACAGTTATTAACTGAGAGCTTTCTTTGCCAAAGTTGCCATTTTCGCGTTCGTATATCGTGTGGCAGGTGCGATGATACTCTATGCCCAGGGAAGTCAAGGGAATTTACATTACGAAAAGATTCTAGACCGACCGGGAATCAAACCCAGACACCTTCAGCATGACTGCTTTGTAGTCGCGGACTCTAACCACTCGGCTAAGGAAGGCCTTAGTGTTAATTTGATTCTGTCAAAATTAGTGCTACGTTGAACTCTATCAGTGTACGTATTTGATATTTTGTATTGTTCACACATAGTCTTTTTAGCGGTCTTATGAAGATTATGAACGAGTGCTGTTCCCTGGATCAACATACGAGATTCATCAAGATTAAAAAGGGTTATTGGACTCTGGGCAATCAATGTTTACCGAGTCTTGATGGCAAATGGGTCCGGCGACATCATTTGAATTGTGCCCGGATAAGGTAAAGACAATCGTCTATGGTCATTTCCCGCAGTATGATCAAACGAGGTGGCCGCCGACACTGCACGTTGACGATTAAACCATACGATGATGAAAAAGCAGAAGCCAAAAGAGATATTTGGGGCTCTACGAGCTTCTTGAAGCAGCTATGGGTCTACAGATAAAAATAGCTCATGTGTCGGATGGCATCTCCAATGTAGCACTAAAAACTGCGTTCTTGGCGTTTACTGACATGTTCTGTCCAGTATCGCAAACATGTTAGGAAGATAGCTGCTTCCCAAAGCAGATGGATGGTTCCGAATCTGATGCTGCTGTCAAAACCTGGAAAACTACCGATGGTTTCTGCACCTTACAGGTCCACATGCCTGCTGGATAATCTTGGAAAGTAGTGAGGTTCCAGAGACGACATCCAAGCAAAAGAGGAGATATCGTTTCTGTACCAAAGCGACGATTAACGTAAATAATGCAACAGTTGTAGTCCCGGAATACTTTTGCAGAATGCTTCGAATCCACGATACAATTTTGAGGAAGAAGTTGGTCAGAATACCAGTTAGCGCGTCCGCTACATACTGGGACCAACGTTCTCCTGAGAAGATAACTCAGACAGTGTGGGGATGCCGCACAAACTATGACCCACTAAAACCAGTCCATACACTGTACTTGAGCGATTCTCGCTGAATTGCTCAAATGGTGTACAGAGTGCACAGACATTATCCTTGACCTCAGACCCTTATCTCCCTTGAATCACCTTACGGTATTTCTTCGGGGAGGGGCCAGTATATATAGCACTTAACACATGCATCAGAAGTAGCCTCGGCAAACTGCTTCTTCTAGCCGATTTAAACAATGTTACAGAAGTTCAGCCTCGGCAGGGCTAATTATCTGCAGCCGACTCTCCAACTTACGTGTCGTATATATTAAACAGATAGGTTTTTACGTTGATGGGTCACCTAATGGTTTACCCGCTTTCGGTAGTACAGCGTTGCATCGCGGTTCTGAGTATGTCCGGATCCTCATTGACTGCCACTTTTAGGTCAACATTCAGAATATTGTCTGGTCCCGTTCCTT
This sequence comes from Aedes aegypti, assembly GCF_002204515.2. Classification (NCBI taxonomy): domain Eukaryota; kingdom Metazoa; phylum Arthropoda; class Insecta; order Diptera; family Culicidae; genus Aedes; species Aedes aegypti. The sequence goes on along the minus strand of NC_035109.1, from coordinate 125,049,700 downwards.
TGACGCTAATGATTTTATGATTTCGGCCAGCTCTTCATTCGTCACCCTCGACACTTCTTCTGCTTCATCTGCCGCATACGGCGCTGGGGGCCATGGGCTTGTGGGATGATGCGGGAAGAGTACATCGATTACCGATCGCTGCAGTTCGGCTACTTCTCTTGGGGCGCTTTGCTACCTTTCGTTTTAGCAATGACCACTCTGAAGCCGTCACCACGCAGACTTGAATTGGCACTCTGGCATAGACTGTCAAAGCATATCCGTTTTCGTCTCTTGATTTCCTTTTTGAGAGCTAACTTTGGCTCTCTGAATGCTGCATCGCGTTCTTCTCTTTGTGCTTCTGTGCAAGCGCGTTGCATTCTTCATCTAGCCCGAAGGCAGATTACTCGAAGCTTTGCAATTGATTCGCACCACCAGTACACCGGCGGTTCACTCTAGGAGAGGTTTTTGTCGGCACGGAAGAATCACACATGCTCGTGATATCACAGCAACTAGCTCTTCACCGTTTAGGTGCAGAGTGTTCCGTTCGCGCCTCAGGGCTTCAGTGAATACTTCGCCGTCGAAGCGCGCTGTTTTCCATCCTCGGGCTTGGGTCGAGTTACATAGCACTGCCCTCCACCCGTCTGGTATTATACTATAGCGAATCGATTGATGATCGCTATGAGCATAACCGTCATCAACGTGCTAGTTTATGATTCCTATTAAGTTAGGACTTTTTCTGCGGAAGGTGCCTAATGTATCCACATTTTTGCCAGTTCAACAATTAATGCGGTCAGGGATTCCAACAACAGTTGGTCTTTTTGATTGGTGTAGCGGCTACTCCACTCCACTGTCCATGCCACCAGCTATCACAACTGGCTGCCGATTAGCTAGTTCGGCTATCATCCTGTCGACCATGTGGGAAAATTCCTCAATTGACCACCTTGGGGCGCGTAACAACTGCAAAAGAACACACCGTTGATTTTTGCTATCGCTAAACCGTCATTTGAGATACAGACTACTTCTTTGATTGGGTATCGTCCTGCCGTCCCTATAGCTGCTAGCTGTTGACACCTATCCGCAAACCAGTTCCCGTTGTTGGCTGGTATGCGGTTTGGATCCTTTAGCAACAACACATCGGTCTTCATTTCCGAGATTGACTGCCAAAGCAGCTGCTGGGCTAAATCACAGTGGTTTAAATTCAACTGTGTTACTTCCGTTTTGGCTGCGCTGATACTCCGCTTGTGCCTGGACATTTGGGTCCACCCGTTAGGTGTCCGTTGGCTGCTCTTTCAACACATTATTTATTTATCTGCTGAGAGTTCGACTGTATACGCTTCCAATCGCAAAACGCAACATACTGTTAGCCATCTATACTTCGGTAGCGCAACTATTCAGATGATGAGAGATTTGATTTTTCACGCATCCATCACATGCCGCTGTGGGGAAAAATGTTTTATTTTCCTGATATAATACGTTTCATAGTGAAACAGTTAGGCGGAAAAGGTAGGAATATCCATTCTCTATGTTCTACATACGTTTGTTTTTTGTGTTATTGCACTACTTTCATAAAAATTGAGATCCGGCTGGTAGGAGCACTAGTTTGAGGTTGGAAAACCAGGATATGTGAGGTTAGTTTCATTGGAACTTTCGCCTGAGCGATTTTTGCGCTTGAATAAAACACGCTTCGGGACATTCTCCGCTGCCCCTAAAAATACCATTGGGAAGATAAATGAATTCTCTACAATTGGATCTTATTCAATTTCATACATAAGTGAAGTAAGCGGTGAAAATAAATATTTTGTTCCGAATGTTTTGAAACCATGAATGAGTTTGACATTGCTCTCGTCAACCATCATCCTGACGACAGCAGCACACCCCACCGGACGAATTGTCGTATTGGGAGCGAATTTTCAATGATTAACCATTAGTTTTATTATTTAACCCGACGTTTCGACGCAGGTATGGCGTCTTCTTCAGGGGAAAAATGATACATTCGTTTTGTGTCTAGGGTTATGGCTGACTTTAAGGTGATTATAGAGCGGAGCCACACCTCAAATTTTTAAGAGCACAAGACTGGAGAACCAAACAGCGCTCCGCGTTGAAAATCTATCCCATTGGTCACCACCAGCAAGCAAGCAGTATGATTGGTTTTCAACGCGAACTGTTGTCAGATTCTCCAGTCTTGTGCAATTGAAAATTCGAGGTTTGGCTTGGTTTTATAATCACCTTAACTGTCGAGTGGAATAATGTTTGGTACATTACTCAATTTAAATGAACTTTAGGATATTTCTTGACTGCAGTTTGTTTCTTAGCCCATAATAGACACGACATCCACAGACGAGTTGTTATGGTTCACGAACTGTTACACTCTCTGAATATGGTTCGATCGGCTTATTCGGATCAAAGTCAAAAAGGATTTGCCGCACGGAAAAAATATGATCTGTTGTCGAGCGGCCGTCAATGAAACCTGCTTTATATCTCGTTTGCTAAAGGGTGATACGATCCAAATTTTGTCAAGGGAAAATGCGTGTAAATTGGTTGTAACGTTTATTTAAAAAAATCAAATGATATTTGTTTTTCAAGTTCAAAAAGTATAAAATTCAGGAAAAAAATTAATTTGGCTTTCGCTTTTCCAAATCCTAATTTCCAGGCCTTTCGCTTGACCCATGCCATCAGATTTTGTACAGCCACCTTGACCATCTTCTTCGCCGCAGAACGCCAGTTTGCCTCAAACTGCTTCTCATCACGAGCAGGTTTTTTGTCTTCTTTAGGTTCCGCTTGACAATAGCCCAATATTTTTCAATTGGGCGGATCTCTGGCGTGTTGGGAGGGTTTTTGTCCTTGAGAACCACCTCCATTGTCGTATTTTGCTTATCATTGCGTTTCGAGTCACTGACTTCTTGTAAGTCGACAGTCCGGCTCATGTTTTGGCTCGATGCACGGTTGTAGATGACACACCCAGTTCATTTGCGGCATCTCGGAGAGAGAGTGCTTGGGGTTCTGCTTGAAACTACCGGCTACTCTCTTTGTCGTCGCAGCGGCTTCCAGTTCCAGGCTTCCTGGCTGTCGACAAACGTTCCCCAAACACTTTAATTACATTTGTTACGGTTAATTTGGCAACTTTTAGCATTTTTGCTAACTTCGCACGCAAGTACAGTGGGGATTTGCTGGTTGGAACACAGCTGGCTTCCATCTAGCGAATCCGATCCGTTAGTTGGAACGACTGACAGCTGGTGAAAATGCTCTAGACAAACGCATCAAAGTGCCATCTACTCTTGACATTCGAGTGCTTTTTAATTGGAATTCTGTCCAACCATCGAGTTATTCCATGTAGCGGACCCCCAACGAGCAAATCCCCACTGTAGCTCGGATTATCACGATGCGCGAGCAAAATTTTGCTGCGCTGCTCTTCTTGCTTGGACGGCATTTTGACAACTGAAGAGTGAATTTCAAAATCAAAATAGGAGCAACAATCTACACACACATACATACCTTTAAAATGAGGGGTGTTCAGGTTTTTTTTTTAATCTAAAATTGAAAGATATGCGTCAAATTTAAATTGACCAAATTTTGACCGTTTTACCCTTTATATACCCAACGAGAGAAAACGAACCGGGATAATCGGCGAAGACCACAGCGACGTAAAGGGACTAGCGATTGGAAGCCCGGTACGTGGAACTGTAAATCTCTCAACTTCATCGGGAGCACACACATACTCGCCGACGTGCTGAAGGATTCGGCATTGTAGCGTTACAGGAAAGGTGTTGGAAGGGATCAATGGGAATCAACGCGAACGTTTAAAGGTAACCATACCATCTACCAGAGCTGCGGCAACACACACGAGCTGGGAATAGCTTTTATAGTGATGAGTGACGCGCAGAAGCGCGTGATTGGGTGGTGGCCGACCAATGAGAGAATGAGCAAGTTGAAGATCAAAGACCGGTTCTTCCACTTCAGTATAATAAACGTGCACAGCCCTCATTCCGGATGCACTGAAGATCATAAAGACGCTTACCGGCTGACGAAAGAATATGGCTTACGACCAATTGATTTCGTCGCCTCCAAGAATATGGCTATTCAAAGCACCTACTTCCAGCTTAGCCTTCCATACCGATAGACCTGGAGATCATCACAGCAGACAGAATCTCAAATCTATCACGTTCTGATTGATGGACGGCATTTCTCCGACATTATCGACGTCAGGAACTATCGTGGCGCTAACATCGACTCTGACCACTATCTGGTGATGGTTAAAATGCGCCCAAAGCTCTCCGTTGTTAACAACGTACGGTATCGATGGCCGCCCCGGTATAGCCTAAAGCGGCTTAAGCAACCGGATGTTGCAACTGCATACGCGCAGCTGCTCGAGGCTGCATTACCGGAAGAGGGTGCACTGGATGAAGCCCCTCTTGAGGACTGCTGGAGAACAGTGAAAGCAGCCATCAACAATGTTAATGAGAGCAACGTCTGGAACGTGGGACGGAGTCGACGGAACGATTGGTTCGACGAGGAATCTAGGTTGATTCTGGAAGAGAAAAATGCAGCGCGGGTGGTCATGCTGCAGCAAGGGACTCGGCAGAACGTGGAACGTTTTAGACGGAAACAGCAACAGCAGACCCGCCTCTTTCGGGAGGAAAAACGCAGCCCTCAACGGCATCGAGCATCTTGACGGACCTGCATGAGGTGATCGAAAGGTGGAAACAGCACTTCAACGAACAACTGAATGGCGCTGAGAGCATGAAGCAATGAAGGTCGAGACAACGGAGTAAATGTCTTCTCAGTACTGCGGACAATGGAAACCAACCAACCCCTACTTTAGAGGGGGTTAAGAATGCCATTCACCAGCTCAAGAACAATAAAGCTGCTAAGGATGGTTTCGGAGCTGAACTCATAAAGATGAGCCCAGAGAGGCTGGCCATCTATCTGCACCGTCTGTTAGACATAATCTGGGAAAAGGAACATCTACCGGAGGAGTGGAAAGAAGGGATAATATGTATCATCCATAAAAAGGGTTACAAGTTAGATTGTGAGAACATTCGACCCATCATAATTCTAAATGCGGCCTACAAAGTATTATCCCAGATCATCTCCCGTCGCCTGCCGCTTGTAGTAAACGAGTTCGTTTGAAGTATCAAGCCGGCATCCTTGACGGCCAATCGACAACGGACCAGATATTTACTGTATAGCAAATCCTCCGAAAATGTCGTGAATACCAGGTCCCAACGCATCACCTTTTCATCGATTTCAAGACGGTATACGATAGTATCGACCGCGTAGAACTATGGAAAATCATAGACGAGAACAGCATTCCTAGAAAGCTCACGAGACTGATAAGAGCGACGATGGAAGGTGTGCAAAATTGTGTTAAGTTTCAGGCGAACACTCCAGTTCGCTTGGATCCCGCCGAGAACAAGGACAAGGTGATGGACTTTCGTGCCTGTTGTTCAATATTGCGCTAGAAAGTGTTATGCGAAGAGCAGGGCTGAACAGTCGGGGTACGATTTTTACGAGATCCAGCCAATTTGTTTGCTTCGCGGATGATATGGCTATTGTCAGCCGAACATTTGAAAACGTGGCAGACCTGTACAACCGCGAGGCAGCAAAAGTTGGGCTGGTGGTGAATGCGACCAAGACAAAGTGCATGCTAGCTGCTCGAGGAGGACTTGCAAGCACTCGGAGTCTTCGAACGTCGGGTGCTTAGGACGATCTTTGGTGGTTTGCAGGAGAACGATGTGTGGCGGCGAAGGATGAACCACGAGCTCGCCCAACTCTACGGCGAACCCAGTATCCAGAAGGTGGCCAAAGCCGGAAGGATACGATTGGCAGGGCATGTTGCAAGAATGCCGGACAGTAACCCTGCAAAGATGGTGTTCGCTTCGGATCTGGTTGGTACAAGAAGGCGTGGAGCGCAGCGAGCTAGGTGGGCGGATGAAGTGCGTATCGATTTGGCGTGTGTTGGGCAGATTTAGATATAAACTAAATAAATGAAATCTTCCAGAGCACAAATCCAGAGAACCAGACATCTATTGAAGCTAAAATAATAATCTAAGAATAATAAAACGACCAAGGTTTTAACCTGAATTGGTGTTTTTATTGTCTAGATTTGTGCATGTTATTCAAGATTAAAAAATAGCCAGCGAAATATCTACACAATATTGTAGAAAAAGAACTACTGGCAAGTTTGGAAGATAATTGCTTCTACACGTCTGATAAATTTTCAGAGATGAGTTTATACATATCCGTATCAAGAACTTAGGTTTCATCATATAGTTTTTAAATTAAAATTAATTTGAGGGATGTGGGATCACTTACGCATTATGCACAGACGACCACCCTCAAGCAATGAGAACACCCATTTACGTGTAATCACCATGCTAGCACAAGCCGTTCGAAAAGCAACAACGTCCCATATAGAAGTAATTTTTGCTGTTGACAGAAGAGAAAGCCAATAATCACCAACAACGAAGGCGACAACAGCAATACACGCGACTTGGTACCACCTATGCGCGCATATTGACAAGCGCCATGGTCGTCGTCGTCGTTTTGGTCGAACCCATTCAGAACGCCCAACAACTGCTTCAACCTTCACATCTACATACCAACCCGATCATAAGTGTTTGACAAAATTATAACATACAAAGATATTTATTTCAAAGCGTTTAATAACAGAATGTTATAGAAACTAAATTTGCTATAAACTGATTTACAAATTACACCTTTATAAATTCGTTAGGTCATGTATCATGACGATGAATCATGATTTCTGAAGTCATAATCACAATTATTCATAAGCTTAACGTCCATAGCGACAACATTAAGCAAAGAGATTTGCATCAACTCATTAGTATCAATCATTCCTAATCCAATGTGACGAAGTGGTTGTGTGATAGACTGTGTTGCTCTCAATCAGAATGTTCTTAGTTCAAATCCTGTTCTGGCTGTTTTTGTTTTTGTAAACAAATGCATGCGCGAATCATGATACCATGCATTTGATGCATGATCCTGAGCAATCAGCAATAAAAACGTAACGCGTGTGTTGCGTAACGGCAATCTAAATCATAAAATCATGATGAAAACATACTGGAATCATGATAGGTATCATGATCGTTACATTATTTTTTCTGGATTCTGCTTTGTACCCGTCTACCCGTCAACACCACTCAAAAGCAAAATTTCAAAAAAGTAAAATATGGATTTAAGTGACGATTGTTGATACAATTGTGTTATACATTTCCAATCGGGAACCCGGCATGGTTGGGTTCGGTCGGTGATAAGATCCATTTAGTACATAGGCGGTCGTCATCGTTGTCGCTGCTAGTTAGTGCACGGGGCATCATCATTGAATTGACGACGACGCGTGTGACTTACCCATATATGCTTCCGAATTGTGTGCCATATTGCCGCGAGATAAGTCGAGATCATCAGCTGTTACACAGAATCATAGTTGTGCTTGGGCATATGTTGGGGCTCAATGGCATCTGACCAACCGAATGCTGCACTCTCGGGAGATGCCTTATGGACGGGAGTGTCGTTTCTACGATCCAAATTAACAGGTTGGCGCGACTCGAAACTTGAATTTCACGGTTGTGTTGTGTGGGCTGCCTTCTGTTCAAACACGAGTTGGTGACGATCACACGCGAGCCATATTTGCCAACCAAATTATGAAAGATTCTCATTGTTGACTGTCGCCTTGGGTGCTGATTACAGAAGATCCACCTTATGACGATGTTCTTTTTTTCTCGTTTCAGATCTACTGGAAGGACTTCGTCCCGGATCACCCAAGCCGGGCCACATTGAGCGTGTTGCGTCCCCGAACAATCAAAGTGGTGGAGGAGGCGGAGGAGACACGGCGGCAGGTTTCAGTGAAGATGACCCGGTTACGATCCAACGTTTCCTCAAAATCAATGTGCGGCACATCACCGATGGGCAGGGTGTGGTCGGAGGTGTCCTGTTGGTCACCCCCAATGCGGTCATGTTCGATCCGAATGTGTCCGATCCGCTAGTCATCGAGCATGGTCCCGAAAGCTACGGCGTCATTGCACCCATGGAATACATTGTAAATGCAGCCATATTCAACGATATTGCCCACATGCGTGTGCAGGGTGCTACCGGGGGTAACGAAACAGCCGAGAAGGCTGAAATCTACTACCCAGTGCCGGAGAAGTCCTGTTCCCGTTGTGACACCCATTCACCCGGCAAGGACTCACTGCTGGTGAAGGACGAAACTTTCCCGGAGCTGGGAGTTGGCTCCGTTGAAGGCTGTGACGATCAGGAAAGTATCTGCTCGAGCAACGAACGCGAAGGAGATGCCTTCCCGAAGGCCTTCGAACGTGATCTAGTCACGCCAAACAACCTGCAGCGCTTGCATGGCGATTCCACCGAGAGTGGTGGCAGTTCGGAGAAACCTCCGTCGGTGGAGCCACCCTATCTGAGTTACGATCGGGACTCACAGTCACAAACCCCGAACTCGCTGGACAACAGTAGCACCGGTGGACAGGAACCGCCAGCAAGTGGTACGGGTGCCGGCAAGGGTAGTGCCGATAAGACTGACAGCAGCAGTAAAACCAACAGCAGTATTCTCGAGGATCCAACGGTGCGCACCCTGGAGGAACGGAGACGAAGCTTGCTCGACCAGCATTGGGCCATCCCGAGTAAGGATAGGTAAGCTGGCGTTTGAAATTTCGTGGTTTGATGATTTCGTTTTATGTAGCTTGTTTGTGGTCTATCCCCTCTTCTGTGTCGATAACTGGGATGACGGGGCGGGATTCAAATCCACCACACTCCACATAGTCTAGTTGAACAGCTGCACATTTGCCCATTTATGTGGGCTGCGGAGGTCCTGTTACCCGGAACTGTAAACACATTTGCAGAAAGGCTTTTCGGAAGCTGTGAGGTCTCTTTCCAGGGGCCTTCCTAAGTCGAGTGGTTAGAATCCGCGGCTATAAAGCAAAGCCATGCTGAAGGTGTCTAGGTTCGATTCCCGGTCGTTCCAAGATCTTTTCCTAATGGAATTTTCCTTGACTTCTCTGGGCATAGAGTATCATCGTACCTGCCACACGATATACGAATGCGAAAATGGCAACTTTGGCAAAGAAAGCTCTCAGTTAATAACAGTGGAAGTGCTCATAAGAACACTAAGCTGAGAAGCAGGCTCCGTTCCAGTGAGGACGTATAATGCCAAGAAGAAGAAGATCTCTTTCAAGGAGTTCTAAAGCCCTTCTCTAGAAGGCTGGAGAGCCTTTTTTGCGAGGCTGGAAAACATCTTTCCATGAAACAGATCAGCCTCTTTTTAGGAGACTGGTAAGCCTCTTTCCAGGAGACTGGTAAGCCTCTTTCCATGAGGCAAGAATGCCTCTTTCCAGGAATTGGAAAACATCTTTCCAGGAGCTTGAAAGCCATTTGACTGGAGCTGGAAAGCTTCTTTCCTGGAGATGGAACGCTTTGTTCCAGGAGCTGGAAAGCTTCTTTCTAGGAGCTTGAAAGCCATTTGACTGGAGCTGGAAAGCTTCTTTCCTGGAGATGAAACGCTTTGTTCCAGGAGCTGGAAAGCTTCTTTCTAGAAGCTGGAAAGCTTCTTTCCAGGAGCTGGAAAGCTTCTTTCCAGGATCTGGAAAGCTTCTTTCCAGGAGCTGGAAAGCTTCTTTCCAGGAGCTGGAAAGCTTCTTTCCAGGAGCTGGAAAGCTTCTTTCCAGGAGCTGGAAAGCTTCTTTCCAGGAGCTGGAAAGCTTCCTTCCAGGAGCTGGAAAGCCTCTCTCCAGAAGCTGGAAGACTCTCTCGTGATGCTGGAAAGCCTCTTTCCTGAAGCTGGAAAGCCTCTCTCCAGAAGCTGGGAAGCCAATCTCCAGAAGCTTTAAGACTCTCTCCAGAAGCTGGAAAGCTTTTTTTCCAGAAGCTGAAAAGCCGCTTTTCAGAACCTGGAGAGCCTCTTTCCAGAAGCTGGAAGACTTCCCAGAAGCTGCAAAGCCTATTTCCAGAAGCTGGAAGACTTCCCAGAAGCTGCAAAGCCTATTTCTAGAAGCTGGAAAGCCTCTCTCTAGAAGCTGGAAAGCTTCTCTCTAGAACCTGGAAAGCCTCTCTCCAGAAGCAGGAAGACTCCCCAGAAGCTGCAAAGCCTCTTTCCAGAAGCTGAAAAGGCTCTGTCCAGAAGCTGGAGGGCCTCTTTCCAGATGCTGAAAGACTTTCTTCAGAAGCTGGAAAGCCTCTCTATAAAAACTGGAAAGCCTTTCTCCAGATGCTAGAAAGCCTCTCTCCATAAGCTGCAAAGCCTCTCTCCAGAAGCAAGAACACTCTCTCCAGATGCTGAAAAGCCCCTCTCCAGATGCTGAAAAGCCTATCTCCAGAAGCAGGAAGACTCTCTCCGCCTTTCAGAATAATGCCCCCCTGTCCGTCATCGACCAGCTATCGACCTCCCCCTGTCCTCTCAGTGAAATTTTTAAACTTCTTTCCAAACTAAACAAATTTTCCCAACAAACTAATCGGCTCCTGCAGAATTGCACCCTGAAAACTAACTCGCATGGGGTTGGTGCACAGCAATTGGCACCTCAATCAATCACGGTTTGAAAATTTCACTCTTAAACTTTTTCTTTCCCCTGCGTGTCCCATGTATGTTCGTTTCGTGCTCGTCGTCGGTCGTGGGCGTCCTCGTTATCGTCCCATAGAATAAAATGTAATTGCAATAAAACCTTATCTCAAAGATCGCTGGATGACGAGGAAGCCGCCAGTACGGGAAGTGGTGCCACGGCCACCTCCAGCGGAACGGCTCCTCCTGCCATCGGAGTTGGTGCTGGAGGCGCCGGTGTGGATGAGGTTGTGGCCGCTGCCGGTGGACAACTGGTCAAACAATCCTGTCACGATTCCGGTATCGATATCCGGGATCCCAACACACTGCCATCGGCGGCTGCCGGAGCAGGAGCTGCTGCAGCAAATCAAGTACCCCTTCCAGTCGTGGCACCGATTCCCACCAAGAAAGTCTACAGCGATGCGGACATTGTGCTCAGTGCCGATTGGGTGCCTCCGTTGACGATCGCCCCTTCGCACTGTATCGACAGTTCAGCGAGAACCTCTTCAACCACATCTTCGCAGCATAGTTCCCTGTCCACTACGCAAGCCGATGCCGCCAGTCGGAAGAAGGCCTCCAGCGTGAGCTTCAGCGTGGAGGAACATGATGGCCAAGGGGGCACCCAAGGGGACAAGGGTAGTGAAACTAAGAAGAATAAGGTGAGTCACTGATGGTCCGAAATTGTCTATTTCCGTTGACTGTCTATTTTGTTTTTGTAGATGCTAAAACGACTTTCCTACCCTCTGGCCTGGGTGGAAGGCTTGACCGGCGACGGAGGAAGTACCACCCACAAATCGGATTCGATCGAGTCCGCTCCCAACACAGGAGATTCCAATCAAAGCGTATTTTCCAAAGTTTTCTCGAGGTAAGGTGAATGTAATGATCGATCAAGTATGATTTATAGAGGTTATTTTGCAAACACTTGTTTCTCTTTTGAAATCTTATTTTGCACCTTAGTTCGAATCAGGTTCTGTAACGAATCTAATATTTTATGCACTGACAACACAATTTTGAATTTTCACTCGATTATTAGAACATTATTCAACAGAAACACCCAAGGTGAAGCACATATGCACAAATTAGGTTTTTGATACCGATAATTATCTTTTGATTTTTAACCCGAAGGCTACGGGAATGACATGAAAATTTCAAATTGCTTGTTTTTGCGCAAGTCTATATATTTCCATGAAACTCCCACGTTTGTTTTATTGTTTACTGTTGTTGAGTAATGGGAAATCGTAGATTTAGAGCATTGTGAACATAATAATATCAGAGAATTACTGGGTCAGATAGGATGAAAATCACTTAGAGACTAGACTCGGAAAAAATGAGACACAACCAAATGTACACCAAAAATTCATTTAACTCGCAGATCGCACGTCATAACAATCACTTCTTCGCAAATTTATCCATCTTTCTCTTCCGAAACTTTTCCAGGACCTCCATGCAGGACGTACCGATAAATAACTCGAGGCCAGGGATTTGTTTGGTGTCTATATTGATGTATGTGTCATGACGAGACAGCCTGGCTTGACCAGCCGCTCACGGTCAGCCTCCGCGCACGCAATTTGGCCACCATGTTTTGCTTGTCGCTTCATGGTCTGCTGGACGAACCACTTCGACGAATTCAGATTTTTTTGAAAGGTTCGGATTATTCTTAAAGTACTGCCTTATCTTCCACGTCTTCTCTGGGTATTCCGTTTTCGGTTTTCGACCGCTTCCAGCGGTCTTTGTCTCCTGGAACATCTTCACAACGCAGGACACGGTGGAATGATGAATTCCAAGCCTTTTGCCGATCCATCTGTGCGACTGACTAGCATTATCGATCAAGGCGCCCAAGATTTGCTGGCGTAGCGCTTCTTGTTTCGAAGGTATCTTGAAAACTACACTCAAAACAATCCACACGTCATTACTACGTGAAAACCAAGGTGTGTGCATTTTACTCTGTAGCCAGATTAAGGTGTAATCACTTGGCGAAAGCGGCTAGGAGGCCATCTTTAACTTGCTGGCCGTTTTGTTTACAAACATTACTGCCTTGCCTAAATGATGCTGAAACTGAAACTAACTGAGCTGCCATCAGTGCGGACGAAATTGTCAAAAATGAAAGAAGGGAGTAGAGCACACAAGGAGCAGGGGCAACCAGATTAGAATAATTCTTGACAACACTGTTTCTCCAACCAATCAGGAGTCATTCTCTCGACTACCTGTCTCAAATGTTTGTAAACAAAACGGCCAGCCCTTCCTCACCTACCCTGTCTGGTTTTCTCCACAAAGTGAGCATAATAGGACACCTTAGTGAATTGGACCCGCCTTGGTGAAAACATACACGGAGAAATATTTTTACCTAATTTTTTAATTTACTTTACCCAAAATTAAGTATATCAATTATAGTTTCAACCCAAAATCTCTCGGTTTTCTCTTTCTCCCACACGAATGTTGTCAAAAATAGAGAGAGCTGCATCTACCCAATGGGGGTACTTTGGCCCAATAAGCCAAATTTGGGTAAATGCAACTTTTCTTATGTTTGGGTCGAATGAACTCAAATTTGCGTTAAATCAATCCAAAATTGAGTATATTTTTCTAATGGAATTAAAGCCAAACTACCTAGTGGGGACCTTGGAAATTTAGCCAAAATTGAGTTATTGGGCTCAACTACGAAATTGCGTTGAAACAACCCAAAATTGAGTTGAATTCCGTCTCCGTGTACGTGATTTTTTTCCATCTCACTTTCCACGTAGCACTTACGCGGGTCAAAGGTAACATAGAATGAACGCATTAACCGATGAACCTTGTCAGTCCCACTTAAGTTTCACATAACAGTTACGTGATTTCTCCCGTATCTTTTACGAACCGTTTTGGCACATTTTACCTTGTGTCAAGCAATTGGAATAAATTCATAGAGGCTACCCTGTTTTACTTGAAATTTCATAACAACATTATTCTTTATTTGAAAAAAAGGAACCACTAATTAGAGAATACAATATTGTTTTCAACGATGGTATTGCTCACAAATCTGATGCAGCTGAACATCGTAAATAACTTCTATCAAGTGACTTGCTGCTTTGTTGGCTGATGTTTTTTGTGCCAGTAGAAGGGAGAAGAGGATAGAATTTCCAGATTGTCTGCTGAGATTAATGCTGCATTCCCTTTTTAAATATTGCTCCTGTTGAATCACAGAAAAAAAATAACATTCAAAAAATTATCGTGCAGCAAGAATCAAAACACTCACGCGAAGCGAGTTCCAACGTATGTTTCGTTCAATAATTATCCAATTCCATAGATTCTTCGGGTTTAAATTTGTTTGAATTGTATTTACCTCTTGTGACTCTTGTACAAATCAAACTTAACTGCTTCACAGCACTGCTTCTAAGCACAACTTTTTACAAATTAAACCTCATTACTAGAGATGGTCGGGTCTCGGGTTTCCAAACCCGAAACCCGACCCGAACCCGAACCCGACGGGTTCGGGTCGGGTTCGGGTTTGAAAATTTGAAATTTTTCGGGTTCGGGTCGGGTTTGGAGGCTACAGAATTATCGGGTACTGGTCGGGTTTGGGCTTACAAAAAGTCGGGTTTCAGTCGGGTTTAGGTCGGGTTTGGTGAGAATTGTGAACAGAGTTACAACCTAAAAGCTTCCTCAAGAATCAGAAACAATGAATTTACCATCTTTTCAAACTCGGGTTTTTCTTACAAAAAAATTTCGGGTTTCGGGTCGGGTTCGGGTTCACACAGCAAACAATTTTCGGGTTCGGGTCGGATTCGGGTTTGCTTTTCAATTATTGTCTCGGGTTCGGGTCGGGTCTGGGTTTGAAGAAGTAAAATAAGTCGGGTACGGGTCGGGTTCGAGTTTGAAAAATGTAAAACCCGACCATCTCTACTCATTACTCACACTTCTGAGCACAACACAGAATGAACGCGGCATGACGTTCATTATAAATGACTGTTTTTCGCTAAAAACTTCGCTAAATTAGATAAATCTGTAATAATTCTTGTTAGTGAAGCAAGATATAGTGATTGTCAATCCTAAAGCACAAAAATATGTTAAAAAAATAGAATCAGTTTTCTGCAATAACGCGAAGAGAGCAACAATGACGAGAAATCGATGAATACAGATAGCCCCTTAAGAAAAAGCAACACAAAATTTAATTTTTATATTATTTAGGTTTTACAGAACTTCGCTGATGTAGATCTAAGACTTACTTATTTACTGCCTAGAGCATTCTAAGTTCTGCGAAAAACATACTTTTGAATCTAGCCGCATATCAAGCGTGTGCTAGAATAAGGGCGTAAGTCGCATGATCAATTTCTCTTCATCGATCCTGGTGACAAGATGCAAGTTTGTCAGCATTTTTTTACCTCAGGACGCTGCCACGCGGTCTGAAGCGAAAAAATGCCGACAAACTTGCATCTTGTCACTTTTATTCACAAAAGAGAGCATCGATGAAGATAAATCGATCATGCGACTTACGCCCTCATTCTAGCACACGCTTGATATTTGAATTCATAAAAACGAGTTTTTCTCAAAGATCTAATTCAAGCGTTCGAGGACAACAGTCGCCGGAATATTTCAAACAACAATATATTTTAAATGGCAAAACACTCTTCTATAAGTAGATGAAAAACCGAATTTAGTACTATACCATTTAATTCCACTAGAGTTTGTATCCTTTGACAGATACACGTATTTCGACCTCAACTGTAAGGCCGTCTTCAGTGTCGTGTACTAGACTCGACTTTTCTATAATTCTTAAACGAAACTTCTGGAATCACTAAATGAACTTATGTAGAAATATTTTGAGTATTATCTGGAGTGTTCTGTGGATTCGGATGCTCCACAAGTAACATGGAGCATTATATCATTGCACATAAGGACCAATGCACGAGTTCACTAGTTTGACTTTTGAGTGGTGCCAAATTCACGGTTTCCATGGTCACGTAAATAACACGGCACCGCTCAAACGTCAAACATTGAACTCATGCATTGGTTCCTACAGCAGCTGCATTAACGTAAACCTACCATTAAAGTAGTTTTGAAGTGGAAAAGGGCACTTATACGGTTGAACTAATGCAAGAACAACGCTTTACCTAATATAGAAATTCATAAAAAAAAACATTAGTGCAGCTGAGATGCATTGAAACATTTGTAATGTAGGATTAATGCTCTATTGCTTGACAGCTCTTGAAATTTGTCGAATAAAAGCAATGGCAAATCAATATTGTTGACATGCTGTAGAATAAGTGCAATGCGTTAATGCTTGTAATTACTTGAGTACAGTGTGTACTCCTTGACGTCTATCATAATTCAAGTTATAGAAGCGTTGAAGTTGAAGCTTAAATAATCGAAAGCAAATTTACAATGGCAACTTCAAGAGTCTTGATTATTAATGACTGGTGCAATATGCAGATCACTGCAAAGTAGTGATTAAAAATATGTAGATTGATGTGTAATAGACCGATTACCAAAAAAAAAATACAAAATAAATTAGATTGCCTTGCGACGCATCAGAGACTAGTTCACCTCAGGGGATCACTATAGTATAGAAAACTATGGCATTAAACCTTTTTATTTTCCAGATTTTGACTCCATCCTTCATGAACAGAATCGTAACGTTTCCACCGAGGAAACACAATGAATTTTAAGTACGCTTCTACATATATGATATACCGTTATTTAGCGATAAATAGCACGAAATGAAAGCTCGTATTCTCCCCTTACATTTGGTGGCTACAACTGTAAATATGTATCGGGGGTCTACAAGGATATTGATTTTTTTCTTGTTTCTGCAACAAAATTTAAGAAACTTTGAATACAGTTTTATATTTTTTACCTTAATATTTTTCTTCTTGGCATTACGTCCTCAATGGAACAGAGCCTGTTTCTCAGCTCAGGTGCTTATAAGCACTTCCACAGTAATTAAGTGAGAGCTCTCTTTGCCAAAGATGCCATTTTTTGCATTCGTATATCGTGTGGCAGGTACTATTATACTATATGCCCAGGGAAGTCAAGGAAATTTCCATTACGAAAAGATCCCGGACCGATCGGGAATCGAATCCAGACACCTTCAGCATGGCTTTGCTTTATAACCGCGGACTCTAACCACTCGGCTAAGGAAGGCCCTTACCTTAAGCATTCATGGGAAAATAAACCCCAATATATCATTTCCTTTTTAGCACCAATATGAAAAGAATGCCCAAGCTTTAGTTTCGTGGAGGTTTCGGAGTATTTTTTTTCGGAATCTAATATTTTTCTATTATAAAAACCGTGAGATAAGAACGAAAGTAAATTTCAAAAATTATAAAAGTATAGACTGTAGTAGAGTAGGTAGATCATTAGGATTTGGATGGCCTCCAATTTCTGATCTCATGTAGCTGTAACGATGTAGATCAGCTATTATATGCAGGTGATTTATGAACTCATGTTGGTTAAAAATAGTAGATGTTCAAGAGGCCTTATTATCAATCAAGGTTAGTTATACATTTCGTAATCTTCTGATTCATTGAAATTTATCGCAATTTATTTCATATTCAATGGAAAAAAAACTGATATGAAGTAAATGTGATATTTATCTACTACAAGTGGTCCCGGCAAACTTCGTCCTACCAGCTTGTAGGCTGTTGTAAAACGTCATGTAATCCTCCATTAAAAATGACCCATTAGTCTTCTCCTGTTTCCCCGATTATTCCGGAGATTTTTGCAATTTTTTTTCCTCGCACGATCGCGTCGCATCCCTTGTCGAGTACAACAATGAAAAACTTACGTTTACCCGTCCATCCATTCCCAAGCTATTTCGTTTTGGTTTGACTTTATTAACGAGATTTTTAGCCCTGGGCTAGTTCATCTCGGGACCAACGGCTTTACTTCCCTTCCGAAGGAAGTCGTCACTATAACTTTTTACGTCATAAGTGACTATGTCGGGGATGGGATTCGATCCCAGGTCCTCGGCGTGAGAGGCGAGTGTTCTAACCACTACACCAGGTCCGTCCCCACCAAGCTATTTCGTGACATACAAACACCACTCCATTTTTATTTATATAGATTATTCCAATTTATGATTTCCCATTACTCATTAAACTGCAACAAATAGTGAAACAATCCTAAATATTTCATAAATATATCAGCAAATGCTTAAATACAAGGAATTTAAACTTCCCGTGTCAATCTCTTAGCCTACGGATTATATCAAGTATTCTTCTTCAGTTCGATTCACCCACAAACAATCTCAACCGAAAGAAACCATTTCTCGTCACCCTTTTTCTTACTGAAAACGTTTTGCACTCTTTCGTTTTCTTCCCTTCGCACAAACTGCAAATTGCCTCCCGACCATCCCGAAAAGCTCCCCCATCACCCTGGTCTCGGAACTGGGGGGCAATTTGTTTTTGTCGAAGACCCCCTCGGAAGATTCGGGTGGCTCGCCGGTGCCTCCGTTGACCCCGCATGACGGTCATCAGTTGCACCACCAGCAGAGTGGTGGCAGCAGCAGTGGTGTTGGTGGTGCAGGAGCCACCGCCTCGTCGATCGGGTAAGAAGCCTGGGGGCAAGCTCTGTCTGGATGTAGCACAGAGGCCAAGGGCTTAATTTGCACGCCAGATGTCGTGTGTTTCGTTGTACCCCTACCCTCAATGTGTATAAATGTTGCTGTGCTTATGGTTTAGTTTCAGTAATCGGTTAAATTGATATGATTATGATTTGATTATGAATTATTGTTGGTCGCAATTATTGCTGTGTACGTTTGTGTTCAAGAATAGTTTTACTCGCGTTGAGTCACTTTCTTCTTAACCTTCAATTCTAACTGGTTCAGGAACAAAGCCCGCTAACCAGCTGAGTGAAGGCCTGCTTATCTACAGACGTAGCCAGAGATCTTCCGAAGAACACAAAGGAAATTAAAGATAACCTTCAATAGTGGCTGAGCTCAAAACTTGATAAACCTAAATATATGAACCTGTGGGATATTATCTTGAATTGCTGGGTTCATAAAGGTCACTCGCTACGCTTGTAGATCTAAAGACCTGTAACCAAGCAGTTCTTGGATAGCTTTAAATAATTATTGACCTCAAATCCTGATAGAGTATGACTATATAGATGTCACCTACATTCTTTATCCTCCGAAAGATCACTAAGTACGCTTGTAGATCTGTAGGCCTTTACTCAAAAAGTTATTTTATGATTCCTAACGGTTGCTTATAGATCTGAAGGACTGTATTGAAAGAAGTTCTTTTATAACTTTGAACGGTCATTGAACTCGAAACTTGACAGAATATATTTTTATGAGCCTATATGAGTATAGATACCCGCCAATAAAAAATATAATGTACTATTATATGTTCGTCGATGTGATACATCGTTGAAGACGTTGAACATCCAACTCATTTCAAGATATTTTATTTATTTTTCATTTATTATAGAAATATAACATGTTAACAAATGTGTAACCAACCTTAACGTTTTGCCATTCTGAACAAATAAGATAGTTTAAATTTTGTTTGTAGTGCAATATACATAACTGAACCACAGATAAACAGAAGTAATACTAAGAACAATTTTATTTTAAATTCAGCGTCCACTTGAACAATCATCATCTGGTGGCCATGTTGCATGAAATACAATAATATGTTTACCATAGCTTGCAGAAAGCGCTAGTGTAAAATTTGAAAAATTAAAGAAAACAAACCGCGCACCTCTCATTGTGAGTTATGAAACACAGGATAATTCAAATGATCGTTAAAAGTGTCAGTATTACGTCTGTTTATCTGTGATTAAACTGTTGCGATTCTACATTCCAGAATCAAAACACGGATAGATAGTCTTTGTTAAAAAAAGTAGAACAATCACCAATTGCAATAGAAAAAAGATAGTCTCCGTTAGCTGTTCCCGAAAATAAAAACTTGTCCACAACGTCAACTCTAAGCATATTTTTTCCCTTTCAAGGCGCTCCTCGATAGGCACCTTCATCAGGCCCCAATCGTCGGCGGAAACCGGCTCAGCCACCAAGCAGAAACAGGCACCACCAAAGCTGGACTACCGTTCGATGGTTTCGATTGACGACATGCCAACGCTGTTTGTTAGCTTCGACAGTAAGTATCCGTTTGAAAGTTGTACTTCATTTTTTTAAACTTTTATTCTTTCCGAGAAATTTTCAGAGTTAGTTTCCGTTAACAGCTAGTTAGAGTGTTAAATTTAGTTTCTTTTAGCTTTAAAAATTTTCGGTTCGCTAATAATTAAATAGATTAGGGTTAGCCTTTCTAGGACTTAATATAGGAGTTTTTCATAGCAGTTTTTTCTCAGACTTTTAGAGTTTTAAAATAGTTTTCAATGCGTCAACTGTTTGTTTTGTTTCTAGTTACTAAATGCACGACTTCTTATCAACAAGAATTGTTCAGAAATTTCTTGCACTGACTGTATCGTTACTTCTGAAAATCAGGCACTCATTTCATAATACATTTTAGCACCGATAACGGAAACAAAAAAGTTTCTTCGATGTTCGAGACATGAACTTGTCGCGCCATCAACATCGCTGCCACTTACAGCGTTACCATTCAGTTATTTTTTTCTTTATTTTATATTTTTTTTTTCATGTATCGAACACACTATGTACAACATAAATTGCATACAAATGTACAAATCACACCAATGCCAACAACATACAAATCTCTCTATAAATACGTACAACATCATTCTAGTGAAGGCGCCATTGTTTCCACAACTAGAGAAACTTGGTAGGTTGAGAGCGCGAGTTTTGCGCGTCCGTGTGCGTTTGTCTGTCTATTGATAACGATATCCACACATATACATATACCTATCCATGTGTGTCCATTTCAGAACTCTCCACCGTGTGCTTTCGATGGTTTTCATCCACATATCATACTGTTTTGGTGTCTTTCCCTTTTACGATGTTTTTTTTTTGATTATTCATTTTCATTCCTTCATGAAAGTTTAAAATTCATGTTATATTTCTACTTCTGCATGTTTTACATTCCTCGGTGTTCTATGCCTCACCCGCGCAATATGCCCCTCTTCGATATTTAACGAATCAGATTCAAAATAAAATTGAAAATGATAAGGAATCCTTACTATTCATGAGACTGTCTCACTATGAAAATTTGACAGTTGCAACGTGCAGTAAAACAGAGATAATGCAAAAAGTATCAGAAGTAGAATCATTTCATCATTTTTTGAGTTATTATTAGGGTAAAGATCTAGATTTTGCCACTCAAGAAATTTGCACTAATTTTCGCCCCTTCATACAAAAAAGTCTAAATTTGTATGAAGGGGGCGAAAGCATGGCGAATATTAATACATCTACCCTATATAATGGATGGTATTAATAAAAAGTGTTGAACTTTAGTACATTGTAGCATCTACTCAAAAACAAAATGCCAGTTTACTACACTTTTGGTATGAATAAAAAACTTTCGAAAAAGTAGTGCCTACTACTTTCGAACACGAGCAGTAACTGATGCTGCAAGTTAACAAAAATCCATTCAGAGTGACGCTTAAAAACAATAAAATCATTCATATAAGAGGGATGCCCAATTTGTCGCTTATTCACACGTAAAATCATGTGTAAATATAAACATTACTACATTCCCGCTTTACATCGTGTAATCGAGTATAGACACAAATTCATGTAAGTTATGTTACTTTACACGATTTGGAGTATAAATTAGTGTTAAATCTGGCATCCACCTTAATGTGCATAGGAATTTTATGATGATTTGACAACAAACTAATGAACGAGTATTATTTTTTAATAACTTCTCATTTCTGGGCCACCATGCGCCGGACGATATGCCTCACTCTTGATGCCATCTATTCCCGAATAAGCTCCTTAGCAGTTTTTTAGCGTGCATAAGCAGCTGACAGTCCTGGGGCATATAACCCCTATGTTGTGAGGCGTACTATTCGTTTTTTTTTTGTGTGGGGCATATTATACTGATGCTGGGGCATATTGTTCAGGCTGTTTTTGAATAGCGAGATTTAGATGATTGCAAAAAATATGCTATTTTCAGTTAATTGAGTAGACTTTACGGAAAAGCTTGCATAATGATAATGGGTGATGTGAATAAAAAACGTTGAACTTTACAACATGTAGCATCTACTCAAAAACAAAATCCACAAAGTTTACTACACTTTTGTATGTTATTTGTAATAAAAAACATGCAGTACTTACTACTTTCGAACATGAGCAGTGACTGAAGCTGCACGTTATGAAATTTCCATTCAGAGTGCAGAGTGCTTTTGCACGTAAAGAACAATCCATTCAGAGTGACGCTTAAAATTAATACAATCATGCATATGAAGGAAATGCATGGAATCTAATCGATTACGCGACAATTTGCACAAAATCATCAAGGGCTGTAATTTGACAAGATTTGTAGTGTAATTTTGCGATTAGTCTGGTATTCTTTTTATGTCTATGATTTTATGATGATGGTACATCAAAGAATTTTCTGAGTGGTTTTCGGTCTTCGCCAACGTTAATGATTGATGATTTTTTTTAAATATTAGCTTAACATCTATGAAGAGATCTTGAGACTACAGCTATGAAATTAGGAACCACATATTTTCTAGCACCAGTACTGAGATTCTGGTGGAATGGCGGTAGAATGTTGATGTTCCCCATGTGTTTTCTTAACAACATGTTGAATTCCGGAAGTTCTAAGTGTTTCTGTAATATTCTCGTTATTTTGGTGAGGTTTCTGATAGTATCCTTGGAATTTCTAGGACTTAGAATGTAGAGATTTTTATGGGATGGTAGTCGTTAGAATTCAATGAGGATCTCCCCTAAAACACCAGGATTTCCTTTAAAACTATTAAAATTCTTATCGATTTCTCAAAAAATCCCATTGAAATCTATTAAATATTTACCGACATTCAAAAGATTTATATTAAAGCTTTGCTTTGAAATTCCAACGGAACTGCAGATCAACGGAAGGTTGATCAATTTTACAAAGAATAATTTTCAGAATTATATTCACACAATAATGCGCAGGAATCCCACCGAAATTTCATAGATTCTTACAGAAATACCGTCTCAAAGATACCCACAGAATTCAAAGAGATTAATAAGCGGAATCCCATTCCCACCCCAATTCTAGAGTTTTTACCAGATTTCTAATATTTCCGCAATATTCCTAGAGTGGCTTTTAAAATTCCAAAATTATCATTAAAAATCCGACATCCCTATCGGACTCCCAAAGTTCCGACAGAAATTCCGGAATTCCAAAGGAAATCTGAAAATCTGAGATGTCAGAATTTACACGTAAAATTCAGAATTACATTATAAATATCTGAATTCCTACCGACATCCTAAAATTCCTAGAAAATAGCATAATTATCGTAATGCCAGAATTAACAAGGATATTACAAATTGCTACTGCCGGTAATCTTACTGGAATCTCAGAATTGGCGGGGCGAATGTTTTCGTAACCTCAGAATTCCTAAGCAAAACTCAAAATACCTTCCGAAATACCAAAACTCATATCGTTTTCCCATGATTTTTACTCAAAAGTAAATTATTCCAATCAATTCCGCAATCTCGAAGCATGTGTAGCAACCTCTGAAGCTAACTACCAGTAGCTTTGTAGTAAATGCTTCCTCTATTCATAGCAATGCGTTGTTTGTAGTATGTTCGAAAGGTGTAGAAAGGAAAATTACACAAACATGTTCCACTCGTGTTCCACATATAGCGTTTACTACCGAGAATGTAGTAAACTCAACTTTACTACATTTTATTCATATGACCCAATGAGTCTATTGATGTGGTTTTTCCATTAGAGATAGTACTTTTGACAGAGATATTTCCATTTTTTCTTAAGATGAAGATAAATCGAAGCCAAACCTCAAATTTTCAAGAGCACGGATCTGGAGAACCAAACATCCGTTTTAGCTGAAAACTTAGTCGATTGGTCACTCGCTGGTGGTGACCAATCGATAAAGTTTTCAGCTCAAACGGGTGTTGCGTTCTCCAGATTTGTGCTCTTGAAAATTTGAGGTTTGGCTTCTATTCATCTTTACTTTAATAGGGGGGGTCAAAACGAGGTTTTTGTCGAGTTCGATAGAGGTTTAGCTAGCGCAAAGAAACATTATGTCCTCGTATTCAGAGATACACTTCCCGTCATAAAAACGGACTCAATAAACAAAATTAGTGTTGAATATTGAATAACTCTCTCAAAATTTTAGCATCACCTCAAAATAAGTAAATTCACATTGCTATGTCTCGAGATCCTTATGATTGGCAAACAAACGGTTTTCAGCTGTTCAGTGGACCAAAAACATCCGGAAGTCAAATAGTTTGGTTGGAAACTTTGCCTCTAGGTGGCTCTTGTGAACATGTGACGCTGTATGTTCAATACTAGTTTTATCTTGTCATCCATATGAGCTAAAAAGTTCGACTCTTAGGCAAAGTTGTTCAGAAAGTCAAAGACAATCAGATGACAAACAGTTTGGTTCAAAATTTTACCGTAAAGTGGTCTTGACAATGAAGTTAATCCGTCCCTTATTATTTGAACATGAAGTGAGTTGGACCTGAATCATTAGAAAATTAAGAGAATCAGTCCTAAACTACTTGGAAATGAAGGGAATCAAACATGAATTACTGGAAAATACAGTGAAATAAAAGTGAATAACTTAAACTAAGAATGAATCAAACCTGAATTACTTGAATATGAAGTAATTCAGATCTTAATCACTTGAGTATTAAGTAATTCAGACATGTATTACCATCAGTGCACCAGTATTCGCTCATGTCCCTGTTTCCGCTAACTAGTGTAAAAATTGATTTTCGTGTCAAAAACGAACATTCTTCGCATGGATATATTCTAGCAATATTACCAAATTTCGAATTAGGTTGTCTGACATTATTTTCATTTAATAAAATAATTCTTTATATTGAGAGCACAAGACCTCGTGAGCGATTATTAGAACACTAGGTATTTATGTGTGTTCCAATAACCGGTCACGCAAAAAATAAATGCTAAAGAAGTGTCGAATTTGGTATACAGCCTTCTTTATTGCAGTAGTTGCTATGGTTTGGCCATAAAAAATATCAGGTTAAATAACGAAATTCGAAATAATGCGTGTTTTAGTAAGTTCGAGTGAAGTGAATCAGTCCTGAATAACTCAAATATAAAGAAAATCTTCAATCTTTTGTATATGGAGTGAATCTGACCTAAATCACCTATATAAAGTAAAGGTATATTAAACACTTGAATCGTGAATCAGTCTCAATTATGAGGAGATTACAACCTAAATCATTTTAAAATTAAAAGCATCAGACCTAATTCACTAGAACAAAAATTAAAACATTACTTGATAACTTGAAATTGAAGTCAATCAGACCTGTATCACATGAAAATGCAGTAAATCAGTGATGAATTTCTTAAATTTAAAGCAAATCAAATCCGAAATACAGTCGACTCTTCACATCTCGATATTCTAGATCTCAATATCTCTCCCTATGTCGATGATATTTACCGACATTCAAAAGGTTTATATTAAAGCTTTGCTTTGAAATTCCAACGGAACTACCACCAATTCTATACAAAATTCTTGTAAAATTTTGGACAGTATTCTCATAAAATCCAGGATACGATTCTTTAGAATCCTGGACAGGATTTTCAGAGAGGGGTAGGTTTCAGTCACAACATAATTTTGTTATAAAATGTTAGACTCCATTCTTATAAAACCTTTTCCATTTTTTACAAAAAAAAAGAGCTTAATTATTGACCTACTTTTGTTCGATTTTTATGAAAATAAGTTTGATTGTTAACTACAAAAATTTTGGCCTGCCATCATTTTTTTAGCTGTAACTAGGCCCGCGACTCGAAGAAATTGGACAGGCGTGCTCTTACTTCAAACGAGTAGAACAATCAACGGGCCAGATATATGGCAAATATTCAAGCTCTTCGCGGGCCTCACAAAATGAAACCGCGAGCCGAATGCGGCTCGCGGGCCGTACGTTGAGCAGCCCTGTTTTAGTTATTTTCACGGAATACGCCTAAATGTAGGAAAGAAATTTGGTATTATTTATAGTAATTTGTTCATTTTGGTTAAATGAGCAAACATATAACAATTTTGACAACGGAATCGTTTTTTTAGCGATACTATTTTTAGCAAACAGTTTCGTTGGTTATATGATTGGTAATACTCATGTCTTCAGTAGTGTCATCCATTATCATCGAAATCATTGTTCCGAAAAGACAATAAAATTAATGATTTGAGTATAAGAAAAGAAGCACCATTCATGCATTGAAAATGTTCAATCGAATAATGTTGATTCGCACTTTTTACGAGGAGGGTCTTTTCTTTCAATGTTACCCCGCTGGTCAATGTTACCCCGTTTTACGGTAATTCACTATTCAGTTGAATGTCGCAATACTTTTTCAACGCAGTCCATATTTATATCGGGTATTGTAATTACTATAGAAGTGCGGCATTGGCTTAGACTGCCGAGAATACGTAGATTTCACTAATTTATGACTTTATGGTTTAATTCACACACAATTCACACTTTCCTTCGCTAAAAACTAACAACGAAACGTACAGCTGGCGTTACGGTAAAATTTTATGTCATAGTGTATTTTTAAAACATGAAAATACAGGTTCATCCCAAAATCATGACTCTTTTTCCATGTGTCACATTTTTCCTCCAAGTGAACATAAAAATCTTTTCATATAAGTTTTGAATTATGTTTTACCAATATCCAAAAGTGTGTACTTATTAAACTTGAGTTTCATTAATTTTTATTGAATTAGTTTCTAATTATCATTTCGTAATCTTTAAGAAACATTCATACATATATTGTTATACATCTTACCACATCTAGTAAGCGGATTTTGGGGGAAAATATCATTCCATATAAAGTTTGTGAGTCGATGTTAATGTATTGTATACATTTGGTGTTAAATGTAATGTACAAATATTGAATTTTCATTGTTTAACCCTAAGCTTTTGATGTTGAATGAACAATCATATACCAATCACCCGTCTTTCGATGTTTTCGACCAAGTATTTTCCACCTCCAAGCGTTCGTCCACCTGTTTCAACAGAGCTCCCTCGAACCGATATCTCTAACCATTTCCGTCCCGTGTTCTCGTCCACAGAACTGATCCCGCGTCCGGCCCGTGCTTGTCCCGATCCGCCAATGTACCTTCGGTTGCGCATGGGTCGCAAAATCGGCAAGAACACCCCACTGCCGACCACGGTCATGTCCTACGGCAAGAACAAACTACGACCGGAGTATTGGTTCAGCATTCCCAAGAACAAGTGAGTTGTGCTATTTCTGGAATGATCTTATAATCCTTTTCATTATTATATATTTGCTTATTTGCTCTAGGGTTGATGAGCTCTATCGATTCTTGACTGCTTGGGTTCAGCATCTGTACGGTGAATTGGACGAGAAAGCCATCAAGGAGCGTGGCTACGAGTTGATCCAGAACGACACCGATTGGGCAACCAAGGGCGGAAGTCCAACCAAGGTACGTTACTTACATGGAATGCTTCAGGTAGATCTCTGTAATAATAATCAACTTTTTCTTTCCAATTAGGATGGACGATCAGCCAGCGAAGGCGAAATCACCGAGTACACTCGAGAATCATGGGAGGTGAGTACAAAGTTTCTGTTCAACATTTCTTTCCGTTTTGAACATCCTAAGATCCATCTACCGAAAACGAGATCTTCGATGGAAACTAACATGAACTTTTCTATTTCCCACGTAACCAATCCTTCTTTCGCACGGTCTCGCACTATTCCTGCTGAGTGCAGATGCTGAAGGCTCCATTTGTCAAAACCTACAATATTATCAAAAGCCAAACCGGATCCAACGATTTGGATGGTTGTGAGGTTAGCGTTCCCAATTCCTAAAACAAATTAGAAAACCGCGCAGACGCGTCAAACTCGCCTATTGTTGGCGTTTGCCTTTCCACCTATTTCAATCTACCTAATCACACAAGCAAAAAAAACCGAACACGATACTTTTTGTACAATTACCAAAGTAGTCAACTCACCTTCACCTTAAGTAATTCTGCGTTCTGTTGTTCTGGCTATGAGGAATGTTTTCCTGTCTTTGTTTCTCGATTTATCGATTGCATACACATCTACTTAAACCCCCCCCCCTCTGTAAGCTGTACACCGTTTGTAATTGTATCTTTGGTAGTAAATCTGTCCTGTCTGGTCTTTATATCGGTAGAAATTCACCCACACAAAGCATCGCATTGTTATAATTGTACATTGAATGTTGTTACTGAACTTAGAACTCACTCAGCGTGGCACACAAACAGCCAGTGACACAAGTTACCAATTACACGAATCGGTTTTGACTCTGATTTGAAAATGAAGTTTTTACCATGTTTGTTCTGTAAGATATTTAGAGAAAATGAATGCTCATGTCCTTTGTCCAGTATTTAGTGATTAATTGCATTGTGAAATAGAACCTTAGCTTGGGTACACCTTTGGCAGCAATAATTCGTTTCTGTTTGATTTTGTAGTTAAACCTATTGGCAGATTTAGATTTGAAATTAGTTATGCTACACAATGAACTATTCCCGAAAAGCACAAAGTACATCACAGTAGTTTTTCACGTAGAATGGGAATGATGCAAAAATTCCACTTTTTTCAAATAAAGAAAGAAACGCTTCTTATTTACCTGGTTTGCATTTTCGGTTATCAATTTCGACATTATTTGTTGAAAAATTACGTTAAGTTTGCAATAATCTTAGATTACTTTTAGTTATTACTTAGTTATTGCTTTATTTGATATTAAAGCACACGAGCAGTTAAAATTTACAAAAAAAACTTCATTGGTCGAGCATCAAACTAAAAAAATAGTACGCAGCAGTTACTTAACGCAATAATTTATGTTAGATGACTGTTTTTTCTGTAGTAAATGAATGTGTGTCTCGGCTCAATGTGTTGAAAACTATTGCAGGAATGCGGAGTGAACTATATTTTCCCAATGAAATTTTAATAATACAAAACGATTACCTTCAGTGGGCATCGCACTCTATCAAATGTTGCGCAGTGCTGCCGAATAACACTTTCGTGCGCTTTTATCAAGGCCATTAGCATTAGCATTAACTTTAAGCAATTCGTACAAATTCATTGGTCGTACAGTCCTAGAGCATTGTATGAGGGTTGCTTCCTTCCCATCCGTTACCAAAGCCAGAGATTAGGGACTAATCCCTGACTCTTAGTCAAAGCGATACGGGAGACCGTGTCATTTTCCCTACCTTTTGTATCACTCTAACAATTAGCATCAAAACTTTGCAGACGCAAATCTCGAGTTTTAGTAAACCAATGAAGCTGAAAATTGTACGGGTTGTGCACTACATATATAGAATCATATGATAAAACTATCACATCGATATATGGAGTGGTTCTTGAGATTTGCTTCTTCAAATGGATTGGGTGATTATGATGAAGTCCCGTGCGGCCTTAAGATTGACGCATCCTCCAACAGTCGAGCTGTCTTGGCCACAACCTTGCGAATGCTAGGGAAAGGGAAAAAATGTTCAATTGAACGCCTACTTAAGAAAGATGCAGAGAACTCTACATCCTCTCATAGCTGTAATTTGTCTTTGGTGTAACGGTATATTGTGGAATGTTAGAGTAAGGTCATAGGATACGTTCGGTAGACGTTCTGGCAGGCATGTAGATAATGTTGGCTAAAGACCGGAACAAACTCACCGAATTTCTACATCAGAACACCTCTGCAATCCATCGTTCGTTTCTCAATGAAGTACTGGTAGCCAACGGACGACTCGAAATTTCTAAGAGCTTCTAGCCATCACAAAGCACTGCAAGCATGAGAAACACTCACTCAGTTTAGGTATTGCGTTACCCTCACTCCCTTCCACGCATAGTCGGGAGCGAGACTGCTGTTTCTTTGACCAAGCTGAACGTTTCAATTGCCCATTAGGCATTTCACGACGAATTTCTCTCTCTTTCGCTCTTCAACAAAACTTGAAAACAATGGTACCAGTACCTGTCAACTTTGACAGAAATTGGCACCGTTGTTTTCAGATTATCCGAAGGAGGGAAAGAGAGCGATTTTCTGATGACGTCACCGTGCAATCGGCAAAGGTACTGGCACCATTGTTTTCAAGTTTCGTTAAAGAGCAAAAGAGAGAGAATTTCGCCGTGAAATGCCTAATTCACAATTCCCATTCTGCTTCTTCGGCAAGCACTAAGCGAAACAAAAAACGGCGGCTGATTGAGTCGCTACCGATTCTGGAAGCCGAAGGCAAACGAGTGATTGTTTACATTCTGATTCCGTTCGAGTGGCATTCGGATTTGAGTGCTGATGAGCGTTCACCTGGCAATACACACCACGGAATCATTCAGTGAGTGGGAATCCGCTCAGTCAGTGCAATGCATTCGGCGAACGGATGCTTAATGCGAGCCACTGAGTTATAGGGTCGCGAAGTGTCTCAGTAGCTTAGTTGGTAAAGCGCTCGTCTAGTATACAAGAGTCTTGGGTTCGAATCCCAGCCGGGCACGTGAATTTTTTCATAATTTCACCCATGATTTCTCGCGTAACATTACTAAAGGACCTATCTAACATTGAGAGGCTCTCTTTGTTTACTTTCTCTTTCATTAATAACTGAGTCACATTAATATCTTCTGTTGCGTTTTTTGTATGAAACGCTAGTCAAGGAAATTGACTTTCGATCTATAGTGAAAAACTTCCCAAAATCTTTAGTGTTCCACTGTTATAATCGAAAGAGAACGAGAGAGGAGAGAATCTCTCATTTGTACATAGGTCCTTTAGTAATGTTCCGCGAGATTTGTCCATCTTTACCACGCGTAGTGAATTAATTAATTGAATACATCTGATACCAAAGTGAATCAAAGAGGTTCAAAGCAATACTTTACCCTATATAGGTGGAAGCTTAAGGAATAAAGTTAAATCATCGTTT